>NC_085136.1:306651699-306900894 GCF_035046485.1 Aedes albopictus
CTAAAAAGATAGTGTACTGAGAAGTCTGGACCAGTCTAGTGCTATCGTGTCTGGGTCCATAACTCGTCGAAGGCTTCCATGAAGCATTGTGATGCTCTTTCAATATCAAGGGCTCTTCATGGGCCTCAATGAGCAAAAGATCTCGAAAAGCCGCGTTGATACATCAAGGCCAAAATGAGCTAGAGATCCGCCACTTCCAACAAAGAATCTTCTGAAACTAGTTACGCATTACTCACTGACAGTGAGTCACTGTATCTGACCCAAGTCCTTGACGAGGCGTTGCTTAGTCTCCACATGCTTCGACCTTCCTTCTGTTGATCTTCTCCGATTGCGCGAAAGCAAGACAACTTCGGTTGTCCCCATGGGCGATATCGCACCCGTCTGCCCAGGTCATCCAGCAATCACCTCATTCACAAAACTTCTTGACAAGTTTCTTCCAAAGCGATAAAGTCGGCCTCCATGGAAGAAAGACTTGCACAGTCCTGACAACAACTTATCCATGATACAGTACCTCTGGTAAAGAACGTTGCAGCACCAGGCATTGATTTTCGCGATTGTGGTTCTCCTGTCAGTACGCAACTAGCTCGTTGGCCTCGACGCTTCCTAGCTTCAGTTTCCAACCAACGGTGTCCTTCGGATCACTTTCCATGCGGCCGTCCAGTCAATTTCCTTCGGCGAGTCAAGCGTCCTCTCCAGGATCGACACACTTGCAGCTATGTCAGATCTTGCACACTCTGCCATGTACATCAGCGCATCGACGACACGCCGGTTCATGGTACAATCCTCCATCGCTTCGCTCCCAATAGCATTCTTCAGGAACCCTTCTTGGTTCTTAGTGTATACCTAGTGACTACCTACCACTTTCTTGTCGACAGCCAAGTAGATTAGGTCCCAGGTTCCCTTCACCATGTGCGACTGGTACTCGTAGTCCATCGCACTTTCCCAGGATCTTGTCTCTTCAGGCTTCACCGCTGCGTTGTAGTTCGCTAGCTGCTTGACCACGTGAGCAGCAACATCTATTTACCTCGTTGTCTTCGAAACGTATCGGCAACTTGCCACGACTTCTCCGAGTTGCCGACTCAGGACCGTTCGCTGGAACGTCTGTCTTCCTGATCATCCGGCTCAGCCTTGAACGCCAAAGGGTCTTCTTGTAGTATATGTTCACTGTCCGCATTCACGCTGTGGAATCATCTTCGGGTTTACCAATCTTCTGCTGCTGAACCGCTGGTGTCCAGTCATTTTCCTTTGACGAGGCAAGATTCCTCCCCAGGATTGACGCACTTGCAGCTGTGTCAGGTCCTGCACACTCTACAACGTACATCAACGCACCAACGACACGCCGGTACATGGTACCTAATACCTTGTCGATGGTCAAGTCGACTAGGTTCCAGGTTCCGTTCACCATGTGCGACTGGTATTCGTCGTCCACGGCACTTTCCCAGAATCTTGTCTCCTCAAACTTCACCGCTTCGTTGTAGTTTGCTAGCTCGTTGATCACGTGAGTAGCAACGCATATCTCGTAGTCTTCAAAACGTATCGGCAACTTGCCACGACTTCTCCGAGTTGCCGACTCACGACCGCTCGCTGGTACTTTTGTCTTCCTGATCATCCGGTTCAACCTTGATCGCCAAAGGGTCTTCTTGTGGTATTGTTAACTGTCCGCTTCTCGCTGAAATCATCTTCGGATTCACCAATCTTCTGTTTCAGACTCTAGTTTAATTTAGTGCTTGACACTGAAGAAGTCTGTAAGTCACAGACGAAATAGGCCTATCTGTCCGAAGATAAGCACAATAGTAGAATTAAAAGGAACTTGCTCGTCCTTTCTAGTTTTTCTTTAAAAGAGTTATTCATTTTTTATTTTCTTTTGCAAAAGTGAAGTATTAGTGAAGTGTTTTTAAATTAAACTAGAGTCTGAAGTAACAAGTTCTACTAAAAGCTCTAAAGTAATAGTAAAATCTTCTGTTGCTGAACCGCTGGTTTCGAATTCCGTAGCGGCATCCGGCTCATCGTCCGTGGGCTACGGAAGAGCCTCTTTCTCCTCAACTCAAGAGACTTGGCATCGTGACTTCACCTACTCGGTCTCCAGATCCATGAAACGATAGGTTTTGTGCTGTTTGGAACTTCCGATGAATGATACAGACCTCATACTTGTATTGACTCTAATTCTCAAAACAAACTTTTCTTCCCACCCCATTCCGCAGGGCCTCATGAAGAAAACCCACGACCCAACCTCGTCGCCCTCGGGCATCGAGCTGCACAAGATGCTGTTCAACCCGTACTCCCTGTACGGTAAAACCGGCCTAGATGACGCCATTGGTGGCGCTATGACCACCCCTCTGGGCAAATACGACCAGTACTTCACCACCGAACTGACCGAACATCTGTTCGAAAAAGCCCAAGATCTGCTGCACGACCGGCCCTGCGGTTTGGATCTCGTATCGCTGAACATCCAACGGGGACGGGACCACGGCCTGCCGTCCTACCCGCACTGGAGACGTCACTGCCGGCTTCCGCCGGTCGACACCTGGGACCAGCTGGAAAAGGTGGTGGACGCCGGATCGTACCAACAGATGCGCAAGATCTACGGCGAACCGGAGAACGTGGACGTCTACTCGGGGGCGCTTAGTGAGCCGCCCGTGGAGGGCGGCGTCGTGGGACCGTTGATCACCTGCCTGCTGGCCGATCAGTTCTTGCGGTTGAAGCAGGGCGATTCGTTCTGGTACGAACGTCGGCGAGGACCGCAGCGGTTCACCCGGGGTAAGTCTAGCTGATGCGTAGTCTTCATGGGGAGTTCATTAACCGTTGTCGTCTCTCCCAACAGATCAACTTCGACAGATCTACAACACCCGGTTGTCGAGCATAATCTGTCGGAATTCGGACGCGATCACACAATCGCCGGTCTACCTGATGCGCAAGGTCAACCGTGAAGACAATCCGGAGCTTCCGTGTTCGCAGTTGGACACGTTCGACTTCTCGGTGTTTCGCGAGCGGAAGAATGCCGACTCGAGGCGGGTCAAGCTAGCGACTGCGCAGGTTGGAGTGGTTGTGCAGCCTTCCTCCAGTACCGGAGTGTCAACAAATTCGTCAACGGCGGGCACAACTACCGAAGGGTTGACGACGACAACCACTACGACTTCAACATCCATGACATCAGATAATATGTTGGTTTGAGAGAGGTCTGAAAACAATCTGCTGCAGCCGTAGCTCGGTTTCTGGTAGGGAGCATGTGGTCTGACATCTGCCTTCAACGATCAACTGTTAAACGTCAGATCGATCGATCCTTACCAGAAACGGTTGCTCGAAAACTTGACACTAATGTAGTGCATTAGTTTTCTAACTCAAATGTGTTTTACATGTGGATTAGTTCTGTAAATTAAGCAATATTCTGACCTGACAGGCGCAGTGAATCACTCCATGATTTGTAAAGAAAAGTTTTTAGGACTAGTCATCAATAGTTTGGTCTTGAACTTATTATGCGATTGAGAAATTCCTGCCAGTCCCATCGTTATCACCAAGGTTATCACTTAAACGCGAAGTAACCTATCTATCGGAGGAGTTTTCAACTACAGTAGACGTTCGATAAGTGCAACATGTTTACCTTTCAGTTACCGAATGAAATTCGCTAACTGCAACGACTGACAGCCGTCAAACAGTTGTCAATGGACCATTGAAGCAAACTTTTCGGCTACTCACCGCATCAAAACAAAAGTGCCATCCTATATGGACTGTAACACAGTGACAGCAGTCGAGTTACGTCAAACACACAAGACTACGGTGGCGCTATCTATTCATTTCATAGCGGCCGTTTTAGTTATTTTAGTAATCCGTCGCTGTTGGACGCAGCCAGAATGCACTCAAAAACATCGCAATGCAGCTGTAGTGCATCCGCAAAACATCGCAACTCTGATGACGTTTCGTTTTTGACAGATAGCGGTGCGATAACTGGAAAATTGTTGCACTTGGCGGACTTGCAGTTAAAAAGCTTTGCAGTTAAACCGTTTGCACCGAGCGAACGTCTACTGTATTCGAAAAACTTCAAGTGATGTTGAATCAACGTTGTTGTGGCGTTGTGGTACACATGTTCCATTGAAGGGCTCTCGAAATTTTGCCCAAGATAAACGACATTGGACTACTCTGAGTAAAGGGGAAACTCGAGACAACCGATAAGTGTCCATTTTCGATTCGAAGGAGACACACCTTCCAAACAACAATTTCGCAGATGATAGCGCCACACTAATCTGTTACTCTTTTCCAAGAAGTATACAAAACGGGGATATCGAGGGTTGTCCACATTCCATTTGCGAACACTTGGTAACTGATAATACTGTCCACAGCATTTTACGTCCGCTGATGGCCGCCAGAAGCTTACTCACTTTCTGGTAGGGATCAAACGATCTATCGTCTGGTCCACTGCACGAATTTATGCCGGCCTGCTTGCTCTAACAGGAAATTTGACGTTTGAGCGGTGCCGACACCGCTCAAACGTCAAATTTCGTGTGCGAGTAAGCAAGCCAGTAGAAATTCGTGCAGTAATCCCTAGTCTGTGTCGTTTGACAGTTGATCGATAAGATCGATGATCGATTCTATCGATTAGCTGTCAGACGATACAAGCCAAACGTCAGATCGGCTGATCCCTGCTAGAGAGTGAGCACAGTTCTGGTGGCTCAAAAGTCCAACACAACGGTCGCTGCACATCACATGTTTGTTTTTCCAGACGATACCAATCGCTAATGAAGCAGGTCACACATATCTACGTATACCACGTGGCGCTCACCACACCTTTCTCACAAACGATTTGTCAGCCAGCTACCGAATCAATATTCCCGTCGTATTTGATTGATTCCATACCTACTGACAAGGTCACTAGGTGAAAATTGGTAACAGAGAATGTATTTTATACAACCCTTGACATAACTGGTTCTCGGTATAGATCCAGTCTGCGATATACCTACCTATTGGGTCCGTCTGGCGTTCAGCACTATGAAATATTCATTCAATGTCAGAGCTGCACCGCGCACTGTCCTCGCCAAGGTCAGTGTCGATTTGGACGCGGGGCCATCAGCTGAACAAACAGAGCTTATAAATAAACGTGGCCGATTTTCACTCGCCTAGACTGCCGTTGTTGAATATTTTATGGGTTTTGGTCTGATTTGCGTTTGGTTTGCTGAGGAAATATTACACGTTGCAATACTTTGTCGTTGATGTACACAACAGAAACACGCGTTGAAGAGACCTATTAATGTTTTTATGACTAAGATTACCAACAGTCGAATATCACACGCTCCTGTGTCCTAGAAGTTCATCTCTCCGTGTTTTCTGAATATGTACCCGATAGCGACCCATCTGGGATAAGCTGGTGAGTTAACCTACCATTCTTCGTGTTGTTCCACCTTTGCTGCCACTTCGTCAATAGCTTCGCTTTGACCATCTTTCTTATGTTTGCATCTTGATCTTCTTTGATAGCAATATACATCCATAGGCATGGCCGAACTCCATACCACAGAGAAACAGACGTAACTCTTAGAACAAATTTCATTGAAAAACATCGTCATCAAAACATAACTGCCCAATGCTAAACGTACTGTGCTTGGCCGGGCCATCACTAGGTGGCAGTAGTGAGCAAACGTCAAACAGGAGCAAAAACGATGCCAGCGCAGCGAAAGGTCGATCGACCTACTACCGAAAATTTGAATCAATCGTTAAAAAGGTGATCGATGCGAGCGGAGTGTGACGTCTGTTTCTCTGTGTCCATACCTACATACCAGCACCTCCATAACCTCTATATCTTTTCTACGATACGAGCATACTCCCATCAGAAGACTCCTGTGGCACAACCGCTGTGACTCTAACAGAGATAATCAGAGACCTGCAAGTTGTGCAGTGCTGTGGCATTGGCTTCCCAGCTGGCGCTGTTGAATACGTTCTTTACGTCTACAGCTACCACGGTGCAGTATCGATTAGCCCTGTTCTGCTGCTTTAAGGCTTTCTTCGCATTCGACACGACTTTCCGGATTGCATCCACTGGTGAATTCCCTTTCTAGAGCCCGAACTGTCTATTAGATAGTCCGCTGTGCACTCTTCCGTGAACTTCATGAGCCTGTTCAAGATGATCTTGTTAAGCGTATCCAGCAGGCATATTCGGTCGATAGGATGTTGGGTCTCCTGGCGGGGCTTGCCTGGTTTTGGCAGCAACACCAGCTTCTGGATCTTCCAAATGTCTGGGAAGTCGCTGTCCGCCAGACATTTCTGCAGCGCTGTCCTGAACATGTACGGAAAGACCACGCCTTCAATGCCTTGTTGGGAATACCATCCGGACCCGGGGTTTTCTTTACTGTGAGTCCTTTGGTTATAGTAAGAAGCTTCCTATTAGACACCCGGCTTTCGCCGGCATCTACTTCCACCCCGTCAACATACGTCTAGGTGACCATGCGGTTAAGTTAAGCGTTAAACTGTGCTTTGGAAAGAGCCCAGATTATCAGGGCACATTCCAGCTGGTGTCGTTGGGCCTTTCATCTTCGTCATCACGACTCGATAAGCTTGTCCCCCAGGATTGGAGCTTGCTCTTCGACACAGCTCCTTGAAGCTATTGGCCTTGCTCACTGCAATCTCTCTTTTGAGAGCGGTCCTGACCGCGCGGAAAATCACTTCGGATGTTGCTCTTTGAAGTCGACTTCTGGAGACAGGCAGCACTTAAGGTGTTGAGCGTTTCATTCCACCAGTATGCTGGATGCTGGCTAGTGTTCGGCTCAAGTTTTTTCGGCATTGTAGCATCACATGCAACTGCTTCCGTTCTATCTTGGCGGGAGTGTCGCGGTCTGCCAGAAGTAGCTTGACAAAGAAATGCTTGTCGAACTTCTTCGTTTTCCAGCAGCTTGTTAGCGGCGTCCACCATCTGGGTACCTCCGAACGCCTTCCTTATCCAAATTTGCATCGGTACATCCAGGTTACACTGCTCTGGAAGTACAAGCCGCAGCTACTCTTCCGTCTCATGGACATCCTTGCACTTGATCACCGCCTCCTGTGAAAGGGCCCTGACGATTAAATACATCGCTCTCCAGCGACTTCGCGACGAATTCCCGGTAAGCTAGGCTCTTGGCAGCTGGATCCTTTTTCAGCTCGGAGATCATCTCGCCTTACTGCGGGCGCCGTGTCTTTACCACGTTTTCACCCAACTCCTTCAGCTCCGGATCCTCCTTCACCTTCCTGAAGCGTAGCGTACGTTGTTTTGTTGCCCTAGGGGGCTGACATTTCTCTTTCGTTTTCGATTACACCTTCCTTTCCATTATCTCCTTTGGCTTTTTGTTTTTCACCCGCTGGCTTTCAACGGTGTTTTTGTTTTTCACCCGCTGGCTTTCAACGGTGCGCGATCCACTGGCTCTTCCATCGTTTCTCTGACTGTCGGAGCGCACGTCTGCTCGTTCTTCTGCTTCTCCGGGACTTCCTCATCTCCTGGCGTGTCTCCACCTCTTTTATCCGACCGGAGATTCTAAGGTGTCTCCAGTACCCTTCCCGCGGATTCCGTCAGCTGTTTCAGATCTTAATCGGAGCGCCTTCAAATTGCGTTCGTCAGTTGTGTATAACGGCAGATTTGATGTTCGCTATCAGCTGCTTGATCTGTTGTCATCTGTGTATCTGTCGTTCACCAACTCATACACTTCGTTCACCTTTTTCCTCACCTCACCCAGACTCGACGCAGTCTTGAGCAGTGCTGCTGCTCGAGCTCAGTGGAAATACTTGTTGGTTCGGAAGCTTCAACTCCTGTTAGTTTCCTTAGAGTTCGGTCCGTATTCTACTACTGCTAGTGCTCGCTGCTGTTTCCAGCGGTGTCACTGCTGATCTCTGCATCCTCTCGCTTCTTCGGAACGCGTTCACGTCCTGGTCAACTCCTTCAGTCTATCTATCTATCTATCTATCTATCTATCTATCTATCTATCTATCTATCTATCTATCTATCTATCTATCTATCTATCTATCTATCTATCTATCTATCTATCTATCTATCTATCTATCTATCTATCTATCTATCTATCTATCTATCTATCTATCTATCTATCTATCTATCTATCTATCTATCTATCTATCTATCTATCTATCTATCTATCTATCTATCTATCTATCTATCTATCTATCTATCTATCTATCTATCTATCTATCTATCTATCTATCTATCTATCTATCTATCTATCTATCTATCTATCTATCTATCTATCTATCTATCTATCTATCTATCTATCTATCTATCTATCTATCTATCTATCTATCTATCTATCTATCTATCTATCTATCTATCTATCTATCTATCTATCTATCTATCTATCTATCTATCTATCTATCTATCTATCTATCTATCTATCTATCTATCTATCTATCTATCTATCTATCTATCTATCTATCTATCTATCTATCTATCTATCTATCTATCTATCTATCTATCTATCTATCTATCTATCTATCTATCTATCTATCTATCTATCTATCTATCTATCTATCTATCTATCTATCTATCTATCTATCTATCTATCTATCTATCTATCTATCTATCTATCTATCTATCTATCTATCTATCTATCTATCTATCTATCTATCTATCTATCTATCTATCTATCTATCTATCTATCTATCTATCTATCTATCTATCTATCTATCTATCTATCTATCTATCTATCTATCTATCTATCTATCTATCTATCTATCTATCTATCTATCTATCTATCTATCTATCTATCTATCTATCTATCTATCTATCTATCTATCTATCTATCTATCTATCTATCTATCTATCTATCTATCTATCTATCTATCTATCTATCTATCTATCTATCTATCTATCTATCTATCTATCTATCTATCTATCTATCTATCTATCTATCTATCTATCTATCTATCTATCTATCTATCTATCTATCTATCTATCTATCTATCTATCTATCTATCTATCTATCTATCTATCTATCTATCTATCTATCTATCTATCTATCTATCTATCTATCTATCTATCTATCTATCTATCTATCTATCTATCTATCTATCTATCTATCTATCTATCTATCTATCTATCTATCTATCTATCTATCTATCTATCTATCTATCTATCTATCTATCTATCTATCTATCTATCTATCTATCTATCTATCTATCTATCTATCTATCTATCTATCTATCTATCTATCTATCTATCTATCTACCAAAGCCTCAAACTTTGATCTAAAAAAGACCGATTACTCACCCTAGCAATCGACTGAAACAATTTGGTTTATAGCTTGGAAATTACGACCTAATGGATTTCGATATGGAGAACACCATTCCACATTATTAGACCGTTACAACCATAAAACAGTTCAAAGGCAGAAGGGGTTCAAATTCCCACCGAACCCATTGAACCCGCCACAGGCAATTATCTAACCGAACATCACCATCCTCTCGCCAATCCCGTGCTATCGCCTGAAAACCCCGTACAAAAGTTGAATCACGCAAATCTTGAGACGCTGGGATTGCAGCATACCACCCCTTGTTACCCACACATGGATCGCGCGCGCAACTCGGCTTATCACTGTTTCAAGGACCCTTCGGCAACGACAACGACGACGACGACGACCACGACAATAGTAGATTGACTGTGGTTGCGGTTGGCGATAATCGTTAATCTAACGTCGTCGTCGTCTTTGTCGTAATTAATAGTCGCATCATGCAAATATTTCAATGACAATTTCTTCCGAAAAAATGCGAGGAAATACTCTGCATTATGCTGATAGAACAGTTCATTCTACGGTTGACGGGCATCGACCAGTGAACGCGTTTCGTTCGAAAATGTATTGTACCTCCTTCCAGCAATTTTATTAGGTCCCTCAAGGCAATCCATTTTGTTATCACCCCAACCAGCGGAACTTCCGCGTTCCGCCAAAAATAATATTCGCATGCAACTGAACAGTTCAGGAACATCTTCCCCCGAAATCGTTTTGACAGGCTCAACGACCCGCGTGCCATAATCAGTCGCACTGCCGCACCATACGCACTTGGTTGGATCGCTCCGGCGACCCAGGCGTGGCCATGAGTTCAGAGTCAACAAGAATTACATCACCCACCGGTAGAACAGAACTCCCCATCATCGCCAGCTAAGCAGCTAAGTGCAAGTGCGAGATAGTGATGCGAAGCGATCCGTGGAGGCATCGCGATTCGAGAGTGCACTCCGATTAGAACCTTCTTGAAAGCTTCTTATGGAGGCATGGTGGAGCATCGCACTACCCAGAGCGAACGGGAACTCCACACTCTGCCGGAGGGAATCTTGACCTTCAAGTTTCCCGGAAACTTCTGTCTCTGGCTATCTGAACTGCACCATAATGCATTAATACATATGCGGTGGAGTAGGAAACTGTTACATGCTCCGATTCACTACCCTATTTGATAAACCGCGTCGAAGCGCTGGGCAGAGCTAGAGCTGTTCCTGGTCGATGAGCCGGGCAACAGTTACTTCTCTGAAGCGAACCCGCAGATTTCAGAGTGATTCTTCGGTGACGTGTTTGTAGATAAGCGCGGCTCGTGCATGGGGGTTACGCATATTGTTTATTGTTTTTGCGTTGCATCAGTTGCATCAATCAATGTAGGCTCAGTGTACCAGTTATGGCTATAGTACCTCAAATTCATTATAGTTGATTTTCAACCTTTAAAGCTACAAATCAACAAGAAAAAAAATCGTGAACAACAGATCACAATCACAAAAGATGATTGCAATCATTCAAACTTCACAATTTGCTCAAATTATGGTAGAAATAAATCATTTTCCTTAACTTTTCGGCCTCCTTGCACCCTATTTCGCCATAGTGTACCAGTTATGGCAACTCCCATAAGGAATGCATGTAAATAGTGCGAAGTGGAACCCAAATTAACAAATGTGCCCATAACTGGTACAGGGTTCCTATCATTGGCACACGCCGTAATAAATACTAAATGTAGTTTTGTCTCCGTTTTTATATTTTTCCGGTAAAGTATGAAAACTAATCAATCATTTGACTTATTGTTTACATTCGTCGGTCTTCTTCTTATTTTTGTAGAAATAGTTTTTCTTAGGTGGTGCGATAACTGGTACAGGCACCCTAAACAGTAAAACTGCGACGTTGAATACTTCTGGGGGAAAACGCACCAAGGGGGTAATACAGCCTGCCTGATTTAAATTTGTGTAAGTCTAGCACACTCAATGAGCGGCATGGGATTGGGTCGAAAATGAGTAGGTCATACACCTCCCAAGTAACAGAACTAGCTGAATAACAGTTTGTCAAGCTGAAGTTTGCTGGAAAAAAATCATGGTGGAATGTCTGGAGGAATCCCTAGAGGAATACCTGGAGAAATCTATGGAGGAATGCCTGGGAGGAAGTCCTGGAGGAATACCTGAAGAAATTCCTAGAGAAATTCCTGAAGGAATTCCAGGAGGAATCCCTGTTGGCATTCCAGGAGAATTTCCTGGAGGAAAACCAAGAGAAACTCCTTTGAGAATCACTGAAGAAATCCCAGGAGTTTTCCCTGCGGGAATTTCAAAAGGAATTCTTGGAGGAATCCCAGTAGATTTGCCGGAAGAATCCCTAGAGAAATCCTTGGGGGAATTCCTAGACGAATCCCTGGAGAAATTCTTGAAGAAATTCCAGGAGGAATCCCTGTAGGAATTTCTGGAGGAATCAGTGCTGAAATCTCTGGATAAATTCTTGGAGATTTGTCTGCAGGCATCTCTGGAGGAGTTACTAGAGGAATTCCTCGAGGAATCCCTGCAGATTTCTTGGAGGAATCCCTGTAGATTTCTCTGAGGAATCCCAAGAGGAACCCTTGGGGGAATTGCTAGAGATATCCCTGGAGAAATTCTTGAAGGAATTCCTGGAGGAATTCCTGTAGAAATTTGAGGAGGAATTCCTACCCGAGCAGGAGAAAATAGCTGAAAAATACCTTATTCAGGTATGGAAAACCAAATACCTACAACCTGGATAAGGTATTAAGTAGCTCTGCATAAGAGGTAAAATACCTAAAATTATAACTAGTGTGTATTCTGTGCATAACACGCGAATTATGACATCAGGAATGACAATACCTAAATAATAATCGGCGATTATTCCATACAAAAATCGATTTTTCCATAATTTAATAATACCTGAAGAAGTCCTCAACACCAAACCAATAACTCGTTGAGGCACCAATACCTACAAAATACCTAAATAAGTTATTTTCAATACCTGGATAACCGACCAATACCTTGTCTTGGTATGATACCTGACTTGGGTATGCTCGAGTTATGTGCCATTTATTCATTCATGCTCGGGTACTGGAAACCCCGGAAAAATTCCTGGAGGAATTTCTAGAGGAATTCCTGCTGAAAAATTCCTGGAGGAATCCCTGTAGATTCCCCGGAGGAATCCCTAGAGAAATCCTTGGGGGAATTGCTAGAGGAATCCCTGGAGAAATTCTTAAAAAAAATCCAGGAGGAATCCCTGTAGGAATTTCCGGAGGAATCCCTGCTGAAATCTCTGTAGATTTCTCGGAGGAATCGCTAGAAGAATTCTTGGGGGAATTCCTAAAGGAATCCCTGCAGAAATTATTGAAGGAATTCCTGTGGAAATTTCTGGAGGAATCCTTAATGGAAGCTCTGGAAAAATTCCTAGAGGAATCCCTGGAGGAATTTCTAGAGGAATTCCTGCTGAAATCCCTTGAGAAATTCCTGGGCGAGTTATTCCTGGAGGGGCCACTAGAGGATTTCCTGGAGGAATCCCTGTAGATTTCCCGGAACAATCCCTGTAGGAATTTCTGAAGGAATCCCTTCTGGAATCCCAAGATAATTTCCTGGAGAAATGTCTGGACGTATTACTGGAGGAGTCACATGAGAAATTCCTAGAGGAATCCCTGTAGATTTGCCGGAGGAATCCCTAGAGGAATCCTTGGGGGAATTCCTAGAGGTATTCCTGGAGAAATTCTTGAAGAAATTCCAGGAGGAATTCCTGTAGGAATTTCTGGAGGAATCCCTGCTGAAATCTTTGGAGAAATTTCTGGAGAAATGTCTGCAGGTATCTCTGGAGGAGTCACTAGAGGAATTCCTGGAATAATTCGTGCAGATTTCTCAGAGGAATCCCTGGAACTGTTGCTGAAAGAATCCCAGAAGGAATTTTTAAAAGACGCGGACCGTTGAGGAATTACTGAGGAAATCGGTGGAGGAGTTCCAGGAAAAACCTGGAGGAAATCCCGAAGAAATCCCACGAGAAATTCAGTATCAAATTTTAGGACAGATTTGTAAACTAATTCTTGGACGAATTTCTGTAGAAATACCTTGAAAACAAAATCTGAAGGACTCCATGTCTGCAGTAATATCTGGAAATCTTTAAATGAACTCCTAAAAGATTTTTTTGTAGAAAATTTTAAAGGAATTTATGAATTTTATTTGAATAACCTCTAGTTGAATTTTGTGAAAGAATTCCTGGAAGAAACATGTGCAGAAATACTTCGAATTATTCTAGATGGAACTACTGTAGAAATCTCTATCGGAATTTTTGAAGGAATATATGAAGAAAGCCATGAGAAAATGTCGCAGAAATACCTCGTAGAAATTGTGGTCTCTGGTGGAATTCCCTTGGGAATTTCCGGGGAAATTCCTGACGAAACTCTTGAAGAAAGCATTGGAACAATCACCGGAGGAAACTCCAAAGAAATTCCCGGAGTATTGTCTGGTGGAATCCCCTGAGGAATGCTTAAAGGAATCTCTGGATGAATCCATAATGGATTACCTGAAGGAGGCTATGGGAATATTCTTGGAGGAATTCTTCAATGCATCCGGAGAGGGCCAAGGGCCCAAGGGCTGAAAGTCTCTTAAATAAAGACAAATCAATCAATCAATCAATGCATCCTTGCAGAATCTTTGAAGGAATCGCGAGAGGAATTCTTGAAGCATTTCTTGGAACTAGCCCTGAAACATGCACTATCGGAGCCATGGAATTCACGAAAGCGAAATTCCCGGAGAAGTTCCTAGACGAATTACTGAAGGAATCCCTGAGAATAAAATATCACGATCTTTTTGTTTATCCTTTGGAGTCGGGATATAAATCTCCTATGAAACTCCCAGTGTGAACAGACCGAAATTCCTTGAAATGCCTCTGTAACTGCTTTGTAATCCCCTTGGAACTCTCTTCAAAGTCCCCGAAATACCCTGAAGCTAACCTGAAAGCACCTGATGCCCATTTGATCTCCTGTGAAAACTACTGAAGCCCCCTGAATATGCCTGAAACGCCTCTGAAATCCCACTAACACTCTTCTGAAAGCACCTTTAAACCGCGTTAACTCTCTTTGAAACTGTGCGTGACATAACCATAAAATCTCCTAGTCTTCAAGGTACAATCTTAGACAATCTTAATTAATCTTAGTTTTAGATAATATACTGATTCCAAATAAGAAAAATCTTAAGTTTTTTGAAACCTCCTGAAACGCATTGAACCTCACATAAAATCACACTGAGACTTCCAGAAACTTCTGGTAAACCCGAAAATCGACCTAAGGCACTCTAAAATTGTCTTAATCATCTCGATACCACCTGAAACCGCATGAAACGCCTTAAAATCTCTCAGAAACCGTCTGAAAACGAGCATGACGTCTTGAATCTAACAGTATCAAAGTGTAATGTATATACAGTAGACGTTCGCTCGGTGCAAACGGTTTAACTGTAATGCTTTTTAACTGCAAGTCCGCTAAGTGCAACAATTTTGCAGTTATCGCACCGCTATCTGTCAAAAAAGAAACGTCATCAGAGTTGCTATGTTTTTCGGATGCACTACAGCTACATTGCGATGTTTTGAGTGCATTCTTGCTGCGTCCAACAGCAATTGGCAACTGTTTGACGGCTGTCAGTCGTTGCAGTTAGCGAATTTCATTCGGTAGCTGAAACGTAAAAATGTTGCACTTATCAAACGTCTACTGTACAGTAGACGTCCACTCAGTGCAAACGCTTCAACTGCAATGCTTTATAACTAAGCAAGTCCGCTAAGTGCAACAATCTTGTAGTTATCGTACCGCTATCCGTCATAATGAAAAAATGTCAACAGCGATGCGATGTGTTTTATAAGCATTTTTGTTGCTGTGCGATGTTTTCCGAATGTTTACAGTAGCTACTGTAATGTTATCGCCTCGTTGCACTCTTGAAGTTTTCTATTGACACGCATGAAACATATCACGATATCACTCAACAATGTCCGCAGATCAAAATGGTTATTAGATGTAAGAATGGCATTAGCAAGATATGAGATCCAAATAGCAAGAAGATAATCTGCTTGAACGCAAAGTTTCAGCACAGAAGAACAAGAGCAGGAAGACGGTAAGAGGGACTCTCTGACACCCGGGTGCTGATCCAGAAGCAAGTGAAGAGAAATCAGACAACTTCAGGCGAGAGACTAACGTTATTGGTGAAGAACCGGTGACCCGTTTATACTACACTGGACCCTCTTTACATGCCATTGCAAAAATTGATAAGGGCATAAAAAGAGGTAAATTAGGGGTTGTAATGAGAAAATCTTGTTTGCGACAACAGGACTTGCTCCTGGGCAATTCAGATGGGACCAAGGGGTTTCTAGGAAGTTTCTAGAAAGCCCTAAAAAGACGGTTCCAAGGGGCTTCAGGGCCGTTTCAGGGGGTCGTGTCAGGGAATGTCAGGAGCCTTTTAAGGGCGTTCTGCCAGGATTCATTGGCGTTTTAAAGGGATTGTGGGGATTTCAGTATTAAGGAAGTAGCAGAAACGTTTCAAGGGGCTTTGCGGGCGATTCAGGGGGTCTCAGGAGCACTTGAAGGGCATTACAAGGAATTACAGGGCATTTCAGAGAGTTGTTTTTTTATATTTATATTTTATATTTTTAAATTTATTTATATGCATTTCAATTTAATGCTTATTTTACACTCAATTTCAAAGGAGGTTTAGCACTTCAAAGATAATAAAGAGTTTTTTGGGGCAATTCAGGGCATTTCAGGGGCGTTTCAAGGCATTTCAGGGGATTTTCAAGGTTTTTTTTTGTGAAGGCGTCTCTAAAATTTCCTGAAATGGGCTCGAAATCCCCGTAAAACCCCCCAGGACCCCGTGTAGCGCACCTGTACCCCTTGGAAACCACCGAAAGCGCCTCCGTAACGCCTCTGAAACTCGCCGTAAATCTTCTGAAACATCCTGAAATGTTTACGAAATCACTCTAAAATTCCTCGGACCATGTAACGTACTTGAGAGTTGATACCTTCCGAAACCACCGATAAAGCCTCCGCAACGCCTCTGAAACCCACTGAAAATCCTCTGAAGTTATCTGAAACGCTCCCGCAATCCTCTCAAGGCCCCCTCGGATCCCTTGTAACGCACCTAACACCATCCCCGATAACGCCTACGTAACGCATATACAGCCCGCCGAAAATCTCTTAAAACTCTCAAACAGACTCCGATTCCCTACAATCCTAAAATAACCAGTGTATTGTACCTGAGACCCTTCAAAAGCTCCGAAAACGCCTCCGTAACGCCGCTGAAACCCGCAGAAAATCTTCTGAAACTTCCTGAAATGTCTCCGAAATTCGTCTAAAATGCCATTGAACTCTATGTAACGAGTTCAATTGAGATCCACCGAAACCCAAGTACATAAACGCCTCCGTAGCGCCTCTAAAGCCCGTCAAAAATTGGGTTTTTAAATTTTGAACAAAGTGACGATTTTTCATTTTCATAAGAAAGAGCACCTTTTTCTGAGCCACTATGATTTTTTCAGATTTTTAAAACTTCATTTTGATGCCTAAAATCAATTTCTAAGTGATTTTTTTAAATCACCTTTTGACAGCTGGGTAACTGCTTGACAGCTCCGCCCAGTACAAAATGCGACAAGGGGTGATTTGAAAAATCGCTCCCATACAAACTTCGAATTGATTTTTAAATAGGTTCCCGGGCACCAAAATTCATGAAAATTTGGATTTCTGCTCAGTTTGACATGCAGATTCAGAATATAGAATTATCTCAACACCGTTAAAGAAGCCAATTCTCTGAAACTCTGCAATATGCCTTCGAAAATCCACTCAGGCTCTCACTCTCTTTTTGTTTTCATGCTACCTGCTGCTTCGCCTGGGTTGATGAATCACTTCTCAACCCAGGCTAATAGTATAATAGTTCGGAAACACTGGAGCTCCAGGTCTACATTGCGTAACTGTAAGTTCAAGCCTGAAACCTCCTGGTAGCTTTTAAAATTTCCCAGATATCCCCTGAAGCGCCCCTGGAACCACCGGAAACGCCACTGAGACCTCCAGGTACCCCCGTGAATGCTCTCTGGATCCTCCAAAAGCGCAGAGACATTCTTTAGACCCCCTGGAAAGCCCCTGAGACCCCCTGAATCATTCCACAAAACCATTGGAAACTCCCTAAAATGCTCCTGAGATCTCAACGTACCCCCTGAAACCCTCTTGGATCCTCTGCAACGACATTGAGACTTCCTTCAAACGCTCATGAGACCCCCTTCCCTTGGAACACCCTGGTAATCTCTGACATGCCCCTCCTGGAACCGCCTGAAACGCCCCTGAGACCCGCTGGTACTCCCTTGGAACCCCCCGAAGCGCACCTTAGGTCTCCTGGAGCCCCCCTGAGCCCCCCTAAAACGCTCCTGAGACCTAGCCTGAGACCTTCTGGTATACTCTCTGAAATACTGTGGGACCTTCTTGAAAAGCTTCTGCGATCTCTTCCTGAAACCTCTTGAGAGACCCTGAAATGCCCCTGCAGCTTCCCTTTGCTTTCCTCTATAAACGCCCCCTGGCCACCTGTTGCCATAGCGCATTTCCAGCTCAACGAACAAATCGCGTAGACGTGACCTCCTTTTTCAATTTGAATGAATTTTTGCGCATGTAAATATGAGGTTCTTTTGGAAAATGTTATTTGTTTTGCAATATTCTTCACTCAATTTTTAAAAAAGGGTGTATGTATGTAAAAATGTGACTCGTTTGTTTGATTGAAATGATATCTCTTCAAAGATGTTTCAGGATATATAAAAGACTATAAAAACTACACTGAGAGTAATATTCTTCGCGGATCTATGTTAAGGTTTTACAAAAACCTCACTTTTCGTTTTTTTACATTAGTTTTCTTTGTAACATTTGCCAAGTAGCCTAAGAAAAAACTTCTTACTATTTCTTCCCCAATTTTCATTTCTGATCGATTTCCAAAACAAGCAATAGGAAACATTTTTTTAATATTTTTGATACAAAAAATAGATTTTATATACAACAGCTATAACTGACCCATCAACCTGTTTATTATACACAATCAACAAATTACTGAAAAGAGTTATCATGAACAGGCTAAGACCTATTGATTACAGCGTTATCCATGATTCTTGCAATCTGTTACACCTTTTCTTAAGCTGCCATCGTTGTTCAATCCTTTATCGCTTTTCAAACAAACAATTTTTGCGGCACAAATCTTCCGTGTAGTAAACACATGCTGGTTCCCGTCTTATCTGCAAGCAGCAGCGCTTGGGGAAAAAGCCGTCCCTTTTCCATGACGCATCGTCGATCGGGCTCAAAACCCCATATAGCGTAGAGAGTACGGAGAAGTAGAGTAGGCAGCGTGCTGATCGTCGTCGACGGCATCAATATTGCACGCGGTTTGAGATGAGCTCAGCTGTAGAGGAATACTGATCCCAATAGAGCAGCAATAGAGCAGTTTCGTCATCTTTTGAGAGGATGAAAACAAAACCTCATCTCTCCACACTCTCGTCATCATGCAAATATGGGATTATTTCCATCCTCCGTCTTATAAGAGGATGCAACAACAACGGTGCCAGAGACAACATCCTTATCTGTTGTAGAGCCATAAAGCTAATGGCACACAAGCGATCGAGAGAGCAAGTGCCGTAGTTTGAGGTTTGATTGATACCTAGAGATCTACCTTTAGTGCAAACAGTTCTTTATTTTTGTGTTCTTGAAAAGTCAAAGGACGGCTTCGTTATAATTTTGTTCACCAAAATTCGAGATTTATCGTTACCGACATTAACAAATTTCGTTAGACTTTTACGCTCTTCATTCCAAGAACATGCTGAAGAAAAAGTTACCTCACTTTACAGTACCTCCGAGGAGCTGAGAAAGAACGTTACATCTCTGAGGCTGCTCAGTTACGTTGAGCACATAGTGGGTAAGGTGCGATGCAAAGAGAAAAGAGATCGGATAAGCGTCGAAGCACACTCTGTGGAAACTATATGCAGAACGCATGAACCGTACATAGTAAATGAGTTGCGATGAGTGCGAAGATGCGATGGAGCTGCTTCGACGCATGTGAACGCAAGAGAACGCAAGAGAACGCTTGTCGGGTATGGATTATATGATTGCGCTCGTTGTGTATTCGCCTTGACGGAGGCTCTCTGAGAGAATTGCGCTGTGCGTGAAATCAATTTTTTTTAACATGGGAAAGGATAGGAGCTGCATTTTCAAATGCTTCTAAAATATTTTAGGGACTTCAGATTGAAAAAAGTGTTAATGTTTTGCAATATACTTTCAATTAGCTACATTATAACTGGTTTTAGACAAAAGTTTTTAAATCACAATGTTATGTCTATAATATAGCGTATCAAAATCTCATTCGATAACATTAAGAACGTTTTGCTTGAAAAAAATTCTATAAAGAATTAGAAGCATTTGAAAATGCAGCTCCTATCCTTTCCCATGTTAAAAAAAATTGTTTTCACGCAAGCGCAATTCTCTCAAAGAGCCTCCGTCAAGGCGAATGTAAAGGAATGCGGATTTAATGTTTTGGAAATGCTAGTAGGTAATATAAAATGCGTTAATAAGTTGTTGTTTTAAACATAACTCAATGCTTTTTCACATGACTTGCATTTGATGGACCAGACGTAATAAAAATTTATCATACTGCAGTCTATCTGTCTATCGATCGCCATGTAAAATAACATATTTCATTGCATATAAAATAGTATTCCATCAAATCGTTTAAGTTTTTTTACAGCATCATTTTGTTATTATATGTGTATAAGAAAACAGTTTATTTTCTCTGTTCGGGATTTAAATCAAGTGATCAATGTTTGATATGGCCGTTTGGTCAGTGCATGTTATTCATGTGCAAGTTAGAAAGTTTAAGGTAATTAAGTTTATGGTATTCTGATTGAATGTTTCTGTTTTTGTCTTGGTCAGGCAAAACTAGATCCCTTAACGAAAAAAGTATGACATCGATTTCGATTGATACTCTTTTGCCTATAATATATGATGACTATTGTGTACTTATTGAAGACATCTTTTCTCGGAGAAAATTTTGTAATAAAAAAACCTATATCCTTAAATAATACATACTTGCCGAATTTTTGTTTCTTTTTGCCGAGGTCAGCACAATCAAGTAAGGTTTTAATGCCGAAAATCAGTAAAAAAAAAGTCGCATATTGATTTAAATTGAAATCAACACTCAGATATCCCAGTCCGGAAAGTAAAAATATGTGTCTAATCTAATCTAATCTAATCTCAAACTAACGCAGCCATTACTTGAATGCATCCTGGAAAATGAAGGCTATCATTTTTCTTGTCTAACGGCCCGGCCAACTGCGCAGCATGTACCGCAGAGAAGATTTCAAGGGATAGAAAGATTTCAACTTAGTCAATATTTGAAAACATTCTACACCTTGAAATCGAGGGGAAAGATGGAAGCGTGGACCTCCCGTACCAAACGCTTCCAGATAACGATATATATATTTAAACATGTTCGCATGTATTAATATGGTGATGTATATGGTGATTTGCTAAAAAAATATTGATTAGTGCGCCAGGAATTGTGGTAAGATTCACTGAAAAGAGAATAAAGGATTAAGTAATGAATACTGAATAGGGCATAAGTGATACGCTCGTTACAGTTACTATTTTGTAAAACATGGTATTATTATACAATAAAATTACCTGAATTCCCCTGAAACAAAAGATCTATTAGCAGTTAAGAACAATACATAAATTAAAACATAAACATTACAAAAATACATCAATTTTAGTCTGGTATGCTACCACTTTAGGCAGTAAAATAGCAAGATTAAAATTTGATGCAATGTGGTAGATCTTACACCGTAACGCACCGTTCTAAGGTGATCTACCCACGTTACGGGAACAGTCCGGAAAGTAAAAATATGTGTATACATGAAGGCATAGTTCACGCGGATACAATTACATTTTATACATTGTTTTCTCAAATAAATAATTCAATAATCTCAATCTTGTACAGTTACACCAGATTTGTTTTCTGAACTGGTCGGTTTTTGCTATTGCAACAGGATCAAAACTACTAAGTTATAGCAAAAAAAAGGCCCGCGCAAAACAATAAGCGGGTGCGTGTTATCTTTCCGCTCTTATAGATGAAACGATCATTTCACTACCCACATCCAAAGAAGCGCTTCAACATACAAACGACTTCATCGATCAAATCACGCGAGTCGTTGATGCGCACGAAATAGGCGAAAAAGGATGTGAAAACAACATGCGCACCCTCATTGAAAACCTCATGCACTATGGCCTATCAAACATCCCTCTTCTCATCTCATAACTTATCGCATCCGATCGCATCTCACCTTACCCACTATGGTCACAGCCTTAGCTACGACCAAGGCGGGATCTAATCTCGCTCAGCTACTCTCCCCGTCGGGCTGTCTGTCTGTATACCTTCTATCCCATTCGGTCAGTTGTACTTAGTCGGTATAAAATTTCCAGCCATTGTCCAGCCGGTGATCAGTTGTGCTTGAAACTTGAAACAAAAAGATCGCGAATATCCCGAACTCTATTTTACACGGACGGTTTAGCCTAATCGAAAACTTCGACCAAAATGACCATCAACGAGAAAACTCGGTTGCTGCCCAAGGAGTACCAGAAGTCGTACGTGATCCCGATGCCCCAGGAGGACCTCAACAACAACACCAGCGACAGCATACTTCAGGAATAGTAAGTGTCTTGCAACGGTGACCGTGGAAAATGAGTTCAACACGTGTTTTCGGATCATCGATTGTGCGTGCAGTGCATATACAGACCGAACGAAAGGCGCGAGCTGGAAGTGATAACCGCGAGGGCTTGGTGGGTTTATTGCTGGATGATAGTGTGATAGTGGTGGGGCAGATGGGCTGTGATAGCGATTTCTTATCAGCAGCGATAGTAATCGGAACACAACAAACCGAAAGTGGTTGTCACGCAGGGTAATCTACGGTAAATTGTTGGCTGCGATGGTGAGTTAATCACCCTGTTGAATCCCGTACCAAACAGGTGTATAAGGTGCTGCTCATTGCGTGATAATGTGCGTGCTTTTGTGAATGTTACTCGGCCAATGGCAACAATGGTACTGACCTTTATTTTTGTATAGATGGGATACTAATCTTCATTTTGTATGGAGGTTATTTATTGTTATTCGAACCTAAATTAGAACACTGAATACTGTCGACCTTGCTATACTCCGTTCTGCTACCTTTCTTCTACTTTGTTTGATTAAAATAATCAAAAATAATCCTGACACGATCTACGGTAGATTTTTTGGTTTTATTTTGGCAGATTCGTAAAGAGATATTTTGGGTTTGGTTTCGCTGTCGTTAACCTTAGAATTCTCGCTGAAGACCTGAAGACCCTTCCTAAGGGGAAAACGGGGTAATACAGCATCGTCCTGAACATTCCCCGATCCGCATGGCTGCTACTTCCAGGACGGTCAGTTTATCCACCGGGAGTCGCAGAACGCCAGTTGCTGCTTTTACAGGATCTTCCGTCCCATACAAGGAATAGACGTAGACCTCGTCCACCGATCCATCCAATTCGCATTCGTTCTTCTACTATCACCACCAAGCATTGGAGTAGCCAGAGGGGGGCAAGGGACCATGACCCCCCCCCCCCCCCCCCTCCTGGTCGCTATTTCTTTCAATTTGAGTCAACTCAATAATTCAGAGTTTCAGCAAATATCTCATGAAATAAACTACATATTCTTAAAAAAAAGGATTGTAGGGTGCGGGCACCGGTTTTGGCCAGTCTTAGGGAAATCATTTTTATAAAATTAACCAATAATCCAATGAAAACTACCAATGTGTTAAATGAAAGCTTTCGATCTATACTTTATTAGAAAAATGCAGAAATCAAGCTAATACTTGATTTTTGCATTAAAAGTGGCACTGGCCAAAATAGAAGCATTGCCGCAGTTTTGGCCATATTCTCAGCTTTGGTTTCTATTTTGGCCAATCACGTGTATTTCTTATGGGAGTGGCCAAATTAGAAGCACCCTGGCCAAAATGGATATATGGGAGCTGATTTTTTAAGGAAAATTATTTTTTTCTTCCAGTTTTTAATCAAAATGTTTGGTTTTTACAGCTGTAATCATCATATTATATTAGAATCTACTAGTAAAAAATATTTTTTTGCCGATTTAGATCGTAACAGGCTGAAAACCGCACTATGGCCAAAACTCCGGGCTGGCCAAAACTGAAGCTTCTACCCTATACGAAAGTAAAAAGAAAATCGCGTTAAGTACTGTTCCTTTGAATTCCACTAAGAATTTGTATCCTTTGACAGATACGTATTTCGACCTCAACTGTAAGGTCGTCTTCAGTGTCTTGTACTTGACTTGACTTGAGAAACAGTACTTAACGCCATTTTCTTTTTACTTACAGATATTCCCCTAACAAGCCAAGGTTAATCATCAGGATTGTATACGTAATTGTCAAAGTATTTCTCGAAAACCAAAATAAAGTTTCGCCAAGAAGCATAATTTTAATCAAATAACAGAATATCACCAAACAAACATGCCAAATATTCCGGATATGCTGGAACTGGTTCAAGTAGGGAACAATTTAACAATTTTTTTTGGAGGATTTTTTTTTAATCTTCCATGAGATTACCTCAGGAATTCCTTAGGGGCCGTTCATAAACCACGTAGACTTTTTGGAGGGAGGGGGTGGGGTTTGACCAAAGTCTACGCTCCATACAAATTTCTAAATTTTTGTATGGACAAAAGTCTACGAGGGGGGAGGGGGGGTCTGAGGTGGCCAAATTTCGGTCTACGTGGTTTATGAACAGCCCCTTATGAGATTACTTCCGGAATTCCACATGGGGTTCCTTTTGGAATTCCTGCAGTTATTCTGCAAGAATTTCTGCAGGAATTTCTCCAGGGGCTCCCATAGGAACTCCTCCAGGGATTCACTCGGGAATTCAATATGGAATTCTTTCAGGAACAGTTCCGGGGATTATTCTAAAAACTTCTCCAAGGATTGCTCCAGGAAATCTTTTTGGAGTTCCTTCATGAACTCCACCCCGAATTCATTCAGGAATTGCTCCAGCAATTGTTTAAATATTCCCTTAAGAGTTCCTCATGGGATTGCTTTCGGGATTCCTTTTGGGGATCTTCCGGGATTTCTCCAGGATTTTTTCAGGATTTGCTAGAAGGATTCGTTCAGAAGTTCCTCCATGAACTCTTCTTGGAATTTCTTCAGAATTTTTTCAGGAATTCCTTCTGCGATTCCTTAATTACTACCTTCTGCGATTTCTTCAGGAACTCCTCTTGGGATTTCTTCAGAATTTGATCCTGCCATTTCTTCGGGAATTCTTTCCGGGATTCTTCTAGGGACTCTTCCAGGAATTCCTACAGAGATTCCTCCGGGAATTCTCCCGGGCTTCTTTCGCACGATGCTGGAAATCAGTGTATCGGGCCCGTTTTACCCCACGCTCTTTCTTTTTCACCTTTTTGGAAAAATCCTGGAGTGCAAAATAAATGATTTATTCAAGTCGTGCTTGTGTAAAAACTTCCGTAGTATCGAATGGAGCTGGTTTGGTTCACTGCACGGCCTTAAAAATTGGAATATCTTCAAACAACCCCGATATCCCCTATTTCATTAAACTTTCACATGCATATCCACCCGAAGTGGAATGCACTTTATAATAGCAGGACCAACCTTATGTTAAATTGTCAATACTATGAAAGTTTTAACACAAATACGAGTTAAATAAGTAATTTCTTTTGCACGCCAATCTGGAATAGTTGAGGATTTTCTCAAAAAGATGTGAGAGAGGGAGCGTGGGGTAAAACGAGCTCAATACACGAATTTCCATCATCGTGCGGCGAATGACACCCTCTTTATCTGAAACTAAAGAAATTTTTACAGTTTGTGTCTAAAATTCATTCGAATCCATCCACTCCTAACAGAGATATTGAATTTATTCGCGTTTTATACATATTTTTTCCCACTGTGCGTCGGTTGACAAAATGAATAAATAAAAATTAAAACAAATATTTCAGGGATTCCTCCAGTGATTCTTCCGAAAATAATTGCCAGGTATCCTCCAGAGTTTTGTCTAGAACTCCCTCCAGGTTTTCTTTCAGAGATTTTCTCCAGGAATTCCTTCAAGGATTCCGCTAGGGATTCCTCCAGGAATTGCTCCAGGCATTCCTGCGAGAATTATACCAGGATCTCCTCTAGGAATTCCTCCAATAAGTGATCCAGGAAATCCTCCTGGAATTCCTCCAGGCATTCCACCAGGAATTCATCGAGGGACTCCTGCATTAACTGCTCCAAGAATTCACCCAGAAATTCTGCCAGTAAGTCCTCCACAAATTTCTCCAGGAAAAAATCCAGGGATTCCTTCAAAAATTTATCCAGAATTTCCTTCAGGAATTCGTCCAGTTTTTTGTTCTAGGAATTCTTCCAGGAATTCTTCGAAGGATTTTTTTTGTGAAATTTGTCGAGGAATTCCTCTCAAAATTTCTCTAGGGATTTTCCCACGAATTCATCTAGGGATTGCTCCAGAAATTCTTCCAGGAATTTCTCCAGGGATTGCTTTTGAAATCTTACATGGATCCCATCATGAATTCCTCCAAGGATACATCCAAGAATTTCTCCAGCAATTCTTCCTGGAATCCCTCTAGGATTTTATCCAGGAATTGCTCCAGAAACTTCTCCAGAAAATCCTCCAGGGATGCTTTCAGAAATTCTCCAGGAATCCAATGATTCCTCTAGGATACCTCCAGGCATTCCTCCAGGAGTTAACCTAGCTTTTCTCCTGGCATTCTTCCAGGAGAAGTTCCAGGAGTTCTTCCAGGGATTTCTCCAGCGATTTCGTCAGAAATTTCTCCAAGGATTCCTCCCAGAATTCCTTTAGGGATTTCTGCAGGAGTAAATCCTGGGATTTCTCTAGGAATTCTCCCAGAGATTTTTCGAGGAATTCATCGAGAAACTCCTTCAGGAACTACTTCTACATTCCTCCAGTAATTACCCCAGGAGTTGTTCCAAGAACTCAGCTAGGAACTCCTCCACAGATTCCTACATAAACTCGCCCGGACATTCCTTCAGGAACTCCTCCCGGTATTCCTCCAGGAATTCTGCCAGGAATTCTGCCAGGAATTCTTCCAAGAATTTTTCTAGAAATTCCTGAGGGATTTTTTTCCAGAGATTCCTCCAGGAGTTCCTTTAAGGATTCCTCCAGAAAATTTTATATGAATTCCTTCTGGAATTCCTCAAGGGTTGTCTTCAGATATTTCTCCAGGGAATTATTCCAAAATTCCCCATGCGATTTTTCCACGAGTTCATCCAGGGATTTCTCCAAGGATTCCTCCTGGTGTGTATCATTGCAGCAAACTTTTCTGGCAGTTGCCGCATCAAAACAAAGAAGCCCCCGTATACATCCGATCTATTTTTTTGCTATAACTCACTCAATTCTGAACCAATTGACTTGATTTTTTGTACTCGGATAGTATTAATGGTGCCTATGCCTACATGTGAACAAAATTTCATGAGAATCGGTTTAAAACTGACTAAGTTATTGTAAAAACCCGACCCGTGCAAAAAAGAATCGGGTGTATGGACTTTATCATTGTGACAGCAATCGAGTTATGTCAAACACACATGACGACGGTAACGCTATCTGCTTATTTTATAGCGAACGTTTTAGTTATTTCAATGATCCATTCCACCACGAATTCCTCCAGGGATTCGCCCTAGAATTTCTCTAGGGATTTCTCCTGGAATTCCGCTAGGAATTATTTAGGAATTTTGCCAGCAAATCCTTCTGGGATGCCTTCAGAAATTCCTCCAGGTATTCTTCCAGGAGTTGCTCCAGAGATTCTTCCAGGGATTTCTTCAAAAATTTCTCAGGGATTCCAGTCAAAATTCCTCTGGGGAATTTTGCAGGAGAACATCCAGCGATTTGTCTAGGAGTTCTTCCAATTGAAAATTTCTACAGAGATTCCACTTGGAGTTCTATCATGCATTTCTTTAGAAATGGCTCCAGCGATTCATCCAAGAACTCCTGTAGGGATTTCTCCAGGAATTCTTCCAGGAATTCCTTCAGGCATCCCCTAGGCATTCTTTCTGGAGTTCTTCCAGGCATTTCTTCAGCAACTTCTGCATGCATTGTTCCAGGAATTTATCTCAGGAATAATTCTCGGAGCTTCTTCAAGAATTTAGGCACTCCTACAGAAATTTATCCAGGGTTTTTTTTTCAGAAATTTCTCCAGAGATTCCTCAAATAATTTCTCCAGGAAATCCCGCAAGGACTCCTTAAAGAATTCCTTCAGGCATTCCTGCAGGTGTTCCTCCATAAATTCTTGCATTTATTCCTCCACAAGTGATCTCTTCAGACATTTTCCAGAAGTTTTTCTCAGAAGTGATTTCTTCAGACATTTTCCAGAAGTTCTTCTCAGAATTCTTCTATAGCAATTCATCCACGGATTCCTCTAGACTTCCATTACGGAATCCTACTTGGATTCATATAGAAATCCCTCCGTGGATTCTTTTATATCCTTCAAAAGAAGAATATTAAAGATGTTAACAAGTCCCAGGCTTGTGCAGTATCTGCTGTGTGGTCCAATGACCACCCGTATTTATACTACCTTAGGTAGACATAATGAATCATAACTAGACATTTAGGTACTGTCATGAATAGTATTCCATGTAGGTAGATATCCTATGCACACAACCATTAGGTAGACACTACAGATTCATCCAAGAATTCCTCCAGGGATCCATCCAGGTATTCCTCTAAAGATTCCTCCAGAAATTTATGAATTCCCCAGTAATTCCTTCGCAAATTCCACCGGAAATTCCGCTAGTGATTCCTACAAGAACTCCTCCAAAAATTCGTTCAGGAATTCCTTCATGCGCTCCTCCAGGAATCATTCCTGGGATTCTTCCAGGGGTTCGTTCAGGAGTCCCTCCAGGATTTTTTCCAGAAATTCCTGGACGTTTTGAGGGTATTTCTTTAGAAAGTACTTTAGGGATTCTTTCAACAAATTGTCAAGGGATCCCTTCATAAATTCCCCCGGGATTGCCTCGAGAGTTTCCTCCAACAGTTGATTCAGGACTTATCCAAGGATTTCTTCAGGAATGTACAAGCTAGCAGGTATAAATTTGTTAGGGATGCTCGCACAAAATTTTCCAAGAAATTCTTAAATTCTGGGGTGAGGGTTCGATTCCCGCTCCGGGCGATGAAACTTTTCGTGAGAATAGTTTCTTCTCCGTATCCACTGGTGCATGCTCCGTGTGTCCCTTGTCTAGTGTTTAAGTTTCATTCAGTCTGTGCAGCCTCTGGCTGAAGACGGTGTCCGCGTCTTTTTTTTTTAAAACTATTAATATATTAACACTAGTTTACTACAGTATTTTTGAACTCGGTAAGTTGATAATCATTTTTGGTGTAGAATCATGCCCTGAGTTCGAAAATGCGAAAGAAGAAAAATATAGTAGAGTAGAGCGGTTACTTTATCGACTTTCCACACAGGTTGATGATTTGAAATTGATTTTTGTTCTATTTTTAAACAAAGTCGCCCACTTTAAATATTTCATTCTCCGTAATCAATGCTCCGATTGAGCTGAATTTTTTACTTAAACTCGCCTACATACGATATGTCAAATAAACAGTGAGAAAGAATTTTCTAATTGTTTTTTTTTCTTATTGAAAAAAATACATTTCTTCAAATAATTTTGGAAATTTTTCTAAAATTTAAGAAGATCGTCCCTGAAACTCGCCAATATCTTAAATTTCATCAATCTGACGCAAAACCTACATTCAGATGATCGAATGGTATTAAATTCAGCTTTTTATTTATGGAAAAAGATTTAAAATCGGTTAAACAAAACGCAAGATGTTTGAATTTTAGTAAATTTCATATTTTCAAAAGTTGTAAAACTCGATATTGAGCTAAAACTCGAAAACTGTTCTACTTAATATTTTTTGAAGGTCGGTTTAGAAATCAGCGCTAAATTTTGCTTCAAAAATTTTGGCCGTTGACAGAAGTTCACGACTTTCGTTTTATTTTGTAAACTAGTGTAATTAATCCAGCTCTTTAGGAGTGTTAGACAATCGTCCGAAGCTATTTTAAAATCTTTCAAAAGTTCTTCTGCAAATTCTTTTGGAATTTTCTCGGAAAACTCATTCAGGAGTTCACCCGCATTTCTTCTGGCATTTTTTTCCGGTAGCTTCTAGGGAACGTCCATAAATTACGTCACGCAAAAATTGGGCATTTTCAACCCCCCCTCCCCCCTATGTCACCCTTTTTGTATGGAACCTCTGAATGTTTTGTATGGGTCGTCACACTTTGCTGAACCCCCCCTCCCCCGTTAATGCGTGACGTAATTTATGGACGCTCCCCTACACTGAATTTTTAAAATGTTTCTTCGTTAAATCTTTCAGTTATGTATGCGGGAATTCTTCTAGAAGTTCCGTAGAGGTTATGAGAATGATCACAGGAGTTGCTTTGGAAATCTTCAGAGCGTATCTCCAAAAATTGTTCCAAAATTTCCTCTGGGAATTCTTCTAGAATTGCACAGAGAGGAAATTCTCCAGAGTGTTGCTCCGGAAGCTCTTCCAGTACTTTCTCGAAACTTCTTTCACAAGTTCTTCCGGGAATTTTCTAAAGAGAGTTTTCCCGTTTTCCCAAAAGTTCTCAAGAATTCCAATATGTTCCACCGGAAGATCATTCACAGGTACATCAAAGAGTTTGTCCAGATGTTCCTCGTTATGCTCTCCCAGAAGTGGTTCTGATAGTTCTTGCAGCAATTCTTCTGGTAGTTCTTCAGTCCGTTGTTTCAGGAAATGCTCCAGAAGCTCCTCCGGGAATGTTCCTCCTACAATTCATTCAGAAGTTCTTTCGGAAGGGCCCCCTGTATTCTTTTTAGAAGTGTTTTCAGGAACTTGTTCAGGAGTTCCACCGAGAATTTTGAGTTATTTTAAGGATTGTGTCTCGTATTTAGTTTAGTAGGCAGTTCATCGAAGCATATCGGCGTTCTCTATCTATGATGATGCACCAAGCATGGTACGGACAACCCTTCCATAGGCTACCACGTGATTTTCTCCCGCCGCCACCCACAGAACGACCAATGCAATGTTAGCTACTTATCCTTTATCTTTACCGCCCTGCCGTTATCGGCTTAACAAATGCGCATCTGTCGTTGCTGTTTCAAACCTTTCAACAATTATTGATTACAACATTACTTCGAGTGGCATGGCACGGCGACGCACAACAACCGTTCAATACTCGTACGTAATGAACGACAGAGATGATCTCACTGACGACAGTCCCTTAAAATCGAACGAACGAGGAATTTCAAATGACGTGTGAAATGCGAATTTTGTCTTTCCATCGGCAATAACAGTTTTACTGGTTGATTACTCTGCTGTCGCCGCAGCAATACAACAAGCCTTTGTTGCTCAGCCACCCCGCGAGTGCGCCGGGTCAAGTTCAATGCCGTTAAAAAATGTTGAACCCCCGAAAATTCGCGGTTTCGCACCGCAGTTTCCATGGTCCGGTGCGGATGCTGATAATAGTAAACAGTCAGTCGGTAGCAGCACAACACACCAAGACCTAGTATGTACGTAGAACCTACATTGTACGTATGTAATGCGATCCACGCTTTCGCTGCTTCCGCATGTCATCGTCGCACTATGGGGTATCAGTGGAAGTTTCATGGCCAAAATGTTACAATAACATTCCATTCTCCGCCGTGCAAAACAAAACAAGGCAAATGCGAAGTCGGGGAAGACATTTCGGAGGAACGTCAGGAAGAATTACCGAAGAAAACTTCTGGAAAATTTTTCGGAAATAACCCTTAGAAGTATTCCCATAGGAACACCTAAAAATATTCACAGTAATTACTGCAAGAATTCCCAGAACAACACCTTGAAGAATTATCAAAAGACTTGCTGGAAGAATTACAGTGACCCCACAATTTATGAATCGCAAAAATGACCACAGTTTATGGATCACTCATTTGATTAACGTGGTGATTCATAAATAGTGTACAAAATTAAGGTGATTCATCGGTGTGGGGTCACTGTATCAGAACCACTTCTGGAAGAACTTAAAGAGAAAATTCTGCACAAGCTCTTCAAAGTACTTCTGAAAGATTTCTCGGAAGAACATGATGGAAGAATTCCAGAGAAAAACTTTTGAAAAAACTCTCTGAAGTACTTCTGATAGAATTCTCGGAAAAACTTGCGAAGTTACCTTCATGTATCAACTGGAAGAGTTTCCGGAGTAACGTTCTGAAGAATTCTTCAAGGAATTTCTGGTAGAATTCCCAGAAGAAGTTTAAGGAGTTTTTAATGAATTTCTCCTGAAGTTTCTGGAAAGAAATGTTGGTGGAATTTTTGAAAGAACTCTCAGTAGAACTCCTAGAAGAATTCCTAGAAGATCTTTTGGAAGAATTTTTGAAGAAACTTTTTTAGAAATTCTTTGAGGATTTGCCAGAAGAAATCCGGGAAGAATTCCCAGGCGATCATCTGAAAGAGTTTTCAGAGAAATTTCCAAAATATTTTGGGAAGAAACTTTTGAAAGATCTTTACGAATTTTTTGAAAAATTTTTAGAATTCTTTGAGGGACGTCTGGATTTATTCACAAATTTTTTCAGGGACATCTGCAGAAACATTCAGAGGATCTTCTGTGAAAAACTAAAAAAAAAAGATCGAGAACTACTTTTTGGAAAACTTCTTGACTCGAGCGGGTCTTTTTGGAATTTTGGAAGAATATTTTGAAAGATTATTGGTGAAACATCTGAAAGAATGCCTGTAGAAATAGGATATTTGAAAAAAAAAATGTTGGAGAAACTTTCCGAAGCATGCTGGAAGATATCACGGAGGAACTACCGGAAGAATTCACTCCAAATCCAATGTAAATCCAAATCCAATCCAAATCCAATCCAAATCCAATCCAAATCCAATCCAAATCCAATCCAAATCCAATCCAAATCCAATCCAAATCCAATCCAAATCCAATCCAAATCCAATCCAAATCCAATCCAAATCCAATCCAAATCCAATCCAAATCCAATCCAAATCCAATCCAAATCCAATCCAAATCCAATCCAAATCCAATCCAAATCCAATCCAAATCCAATCCAAATCCAATCCAAATCCAATCCAAATCCAATCCAAATCCAATCCAAATCCAATCCAAATCCAATCCAAATCCAATCCAAATCCAATCCAAATCCAATCCAAATCCAATCCAAATCCAATCCAAATCCAATCCAAATCCAATCCAAATCCAATCCAAATCCAATCCAAATCCAATCCAAATCCAATCCAAATCCAATCCAAATCCAATCCAAATCCAATCCAAAACCAATCCAAATCCAATCCAAATCCAATCCAAATCCAATCCAAATCCAATCCAAATCCAATCCAAATCCAATCCAAATCCAATCCAAATCCAATCCAAATCCAATCCAAATCCAATCCAAATCCAATCCAAATCCAATCCAAATCCATTCCAAACCCAATCCAAACCCAATCCAAACCCAATCCAAATCCAAATCAACCTCCTCAAACAAGCTCCATGTGGTTCAAATCTCGATGCTCATATTTGAAATTCTTGTAACAAGTGTTGTAAATTGACCTTGAATTTTGACCAGCACCTTTTCCCACTGTGCCACCGACGTCGATGATCCCATCGTCTGGCGCGCGCGAGTGCGCGATTGTGGCTTACCAAACACGTGATTGAACTCAATCTGCGTTTCTCGTTACGGACCGTGCATTATCTCCTCGAAACAAATGTCGTAATAAAATCGTTCTTGTTTTTTCCTCCTCCCAATCATTTCAGTGACTCGTATGCCCTGACCAAGGAACAACTGGCCAAATACATCGAGGATCCCTTCTGGAACCGTGTCCGGTACATCTGCTTCTCGCTGTACTGGATACTGTGCTTGGTGGCCCTACTGACTTCGTGCTATTTAGCCTTCGAAGCTCTGGAAAGCGGAATCTGTGAAATTGACGGCACCGTGAATGGCTCAACCATAGTGACGAACGGCACGTCAACGATCATTTCGATACCGACGATTGCAACGTCGACGGGAGGAGCCGATGACGCCAGCGGCGTAGTTCTACGCATGATAAGTCAACCGTCCTGAACAGCGACACTGTGGACTGTGTCGTGGGAATAGCTCAAATAAGCTGTGATCAAGTTTAACCTCAGATTTTAACTAATCAACGACAACGACGACGGCTTCGAGGGATTTTCCGGTCGAAGCGGAGAAAGTAAATCGCGTCCTACGACGCAACTATTTATTGTATTGATTATACACATACCGACAACGCATGCACCCATTTGTGTGTAAATAGTAGAATTGCATCCCCCATCGAGATAGGATTAAAACAACACATCATACACTCTGCGAAGCATCTCCTATCGCCCTATTGCAGCACTGCGCGGCCAGACGAGGGACGAGCGGTTCCCCCGGCGTTATCAGATTACCTTTGCGCATGACTGCAGCGATTCAATAGTGCACCACGCACCCGCCGCCGGGTCTTGATCTTGCTCCTCTCAGAGAATAAGACGGAGGAGAACCGGCCTTCGTCGCAACGTGGACGACGCAGTTGGGAAGCTCGTGCAGGCACAGAATAACTGATGTAATACCGACCAGAAGTTGGCTCAGATGGTTCTAATCTTCGCTCTATCTCTCTATCACCAGTTTGCTGCGCGGGCGCAACATTGACATTTCCGTAACTACCGTACTGGCTAATGCTTGTGCAGTGCTGTTTGTTGTAAATACCGGAGCAATAATAACAAATAAATTTTATAGAAAATGGAACAGTTTTGATTCGATTGTGATGACCAAAGGGAAATGTTCCAGGGCATTGAAATTCCATCGGAGTTGCAATGTGGGTCACTCATTCGATGGGAATGTTAATGCAACTAGCGCGTTATCAACTATCTATGCAAGCCTTACTATATTTTTTTGTAATGAAAACATATTTTATTGCTTTCGTCCTCAGCTATACGATTTACCGAGGATTACTGTCATTGGCGTAGCTAGGGGGGGGGGGGGGGGTTCCAGGGGTGCCTGGCACCCCCTAGAATAAATTTGGCACCCCCTAGAATTTTTCCTTGACAGTCAACTAAAATTTAAAACTTCACACAATAATTCCAATATTTATTAATTGCACATTTGAACAAAACTTAAGCTACACACGGGTTTATTTATATCTGTGTACATTTTGGCGTTTTTATATTGTTAAGAACAAACAACAGACTTCTCCATTGATTCATCCAGAAATACCTCTACCTATTTATGCAGTGATTTATTTGGGCTTTCCTTTATGGATTCCCGATGTTTCTTTAATAAACTTCTCCAGGTTATCCTGATAAGGTTATACATACTAGAAATTTCAGAAGAGATTCATCCAGAAATTTCTCCTAGGATTTCTTTAGAAATTCTTACTATGAAACTTCTCGAAATTCTGTTAGGGATTCCTCTAAAAATTTCAATTGGGATTCCTTCATGAATTCCTGGTGGGATTATTCAAGACAATCTTCCTGGGATCTTTGCGGAAGTTCCTCCGGTGATTCTTCCAAGAATACCTTCAGAGATTTTATCCAGAGATTCTTCCAGAAATTTCTCATGGGATTTTTCCACACTCAGGAAAATTACCTCATACTCAATGGCAAATTAGCGCATGAATAGTATGTGCTCTATATTTTATGAGTCGCTGCTGTATGGTGCCTCATCAAAAGTATGAGTCGCACTAATGAATGAAGATTATTTTCCCAGTGCAGGAGCTCCTATTCGTCTACCTCCGGTAAGCCTGACTAGGATTCCTCAAGCAGCTCCTGCTGCGATACTTCCAGCAATTTCTCCTAGAACTCATCCAAAAATTTTCACTGTGGTAGCTTCAGGAATTTTACCAGGGATTCCAATAGATTTATTCAAGCATTCTTTCTGAAATTTTTCCAAAAAATGTCTCTGGGAATTTTCTAAAACTTTCTTTGGTGATTCTTCCAGGGATTTCTTCAATGATTTATCCAGGACTTCCTCCGGAGGTTTTTCCAGAAATTCCACATGGGATTTCTCTAAGAACTTCTATTGACCTTCCTCCATGAATTCCAGCTAGAATTAAGACTCCTTCAAAAATATTAATAGGTATTTCTCCTGGCATAACTACTTGCTCCAATACTTTCGGGAAATTCTTCCTGAGATTCCTCCAGAAATTCCATGACCTGCGATCCCATCAGGGATACCTCCAGTATAATACTAACGATTCTATCAAGGAGATCTGCAGATATTCCTCCAGGTGTTTATTTGAGGAACTTACTCTTAGGATTCCCCCGGTATTGCTGATTCTAGGATTTCTCTACAAATGACTTCTATGATACCTCCTCCAGAAATTGCTTCATAAATTCTAGATGTTAACGTCTTTAAGAATTCTTACAGTGGAACCTGTAGGATTCCCTCTCTGGATTTCTCCTGGCATTGCAGCATGCAGTATGCTGGGATTCTTCCAGGCAGTTTTCCTGGGATGCTTACAGAAGTGTCTTGGGTGATTCTTCCAGGGATTTTTCAAAAGACGCATCCAGGAATTACTCCAACGTTTTTATTCATGGATTACTCTAGAAATTATTTATGGAATTCCTCCTGGAACCCCTCTTGGCCTTCTTCAAAGAACTCCAGCTGAAGGAAGCTTAATAGAAATCTTTAGAGGAATCCCTAAACGAATTTCGGGAGTAGTTGGAATTTCTAGAGAAATCCTAGGATTTCTATTACTAGAGAAATTTCTAGGGAAATCCTATAGGAATACCTATATGGAAAAAAATAGTAATCAATTGGCTTCTTTAGCGATGCTGAGATAATTCCATATTCCGAATCTGCACGCCAAACTGAGCCAATATCCAAATTTTCATGAATTTTGGTGCCCGGGAACCTATTTAAGAATCAATTTGAAGTTTGTTTAGGAGTGATTTATCGAATCACCCCTTGTCGCATTTTGTAATGGGTGAAGCAGCTGTCAAGCAGTTTCTTAGCTGTCAAAAGGTGATTTCAAAAAATCTTTTTGAAATTGATTTTTAATAGGTACTCTGAAGTTCTAAAAATCTGAAAAAAAACATAGTGACTCAGAAAAAAGTGCTCTTTTGTATAAAAAAAATCAACACATTTTTCAAAATTGAAAAACTTAATTGGAAGGCACAGAATGTTAACTGAAATTGAGAGATAAATTTGCGAAAAAAAACGCGTTCTGGTGGGATTCGAACTTACGACTCCGTATTTGCAAGATCACAGTATGGTCATTTCTTTGAGGGTTCCTTGTTTTTTTTTGCAAATTTCTGCGGTAATTTCATTGGAGTTCAATCAGCAATATCCTTGGATTTTTTTTCTATAATTTCAACGGTTATTCTTCTAAAATTCTTTCAACAATTTCTTTTGCAAATTTCTCCGGCAGTTTTATCGTGGTTTCTTTTGTAATTCTTTATGATCTAATTGTATTTATGTTTATTGCTTCCGAAAATTGCTAAATTGGAAATTCAAAAATTCTCATCTGGGCTTGCTCCAAGAAAATCCAATGGAATTCACGGAAAACTTCCTGACAAATTCCAAAAGAAATAATCGGATAATATTTCATCAAAATTACCTTAGAACTTTCAAAGTAGTTTCCAAAAGAATTCATATAAGAATTACTAAAGGAATACCTGAAGAAATTATTAAGGCTTCTTTAAGAAATTGGCCAAATCCAATGCAAAAATAAATTGCTGAAATATATTCCATAACCAAAGAGTTATCTGACTCAAATCAAAGAAATTTCTGATGAAAATTTAGAAAGAATTCCAAAAGAAATTGCCGTAGAATCACCGCGACAGTACTTTCATAGAACCGCCGAAGATTTTTTTTCAAATAAATTTTCAAAGTAAATCTCTAAGAAATTTGCCGAATCATTTTCTAAAGGAATCGCCAAAGAAGTTCCCACAGTAATAATTAAAATTTCCAAAATTTCCAAAGGAATTGCCGATGAAACTCCCTAAGAAATTTTAGATGAACGCAAGGATAAACGTTACATGGAAATTTCCGAAGGAATCACCGAAAGAGTAATTGGAGAATTTTTGAATATCAATAGGATTACTGACGTTACAAAATAATGCTAAAAAATTGGCGAAGGAACCCGAGAAAAAAGTCAAAGGATTTGCTAATGAAATAAAAAAAAAACAAATAAACTATCAATGAAATTGACAAAGAAGTTTCCAAAGCAAACGCCGATGAAATTTTAAAAAGATGCACGAAATGTGCATTGCATCAAATTTCAAACATATTAGCGAACAAGTTCTTAATGAAACTGCCGAAGGGAATCCAGAGATATTACCGAAAAAAATGTCAAATCCAAAAGAATTACTGAGAGATTTCACAAAGAAGTCATAATTCAAATAAACTGCAAAACAATTTCCAAATAAATTGCCGGGAATATTCCCTGAGGAATTTCCGAAAGAATGTCTTACCGAAATCACAAAATTCTTGTTTTATAAGTACAAATCGAACACGATTATCCAGTATGTACGAAGCTGAAATTTTGACTGATTACTAGCCAAGTTGGTTTTACGTAAGTCAAAGTTTCAGCTTTATACAGCTTTCCGTTCACAAGATATATTATCAATCGAAACCTGGAATTTGGCGCGAGCAGAGTCGGATTTTTCTCCAAATCCATGCGTCAAACTCGAACCTCGGAAGTGTTGCGCTGTGTAGATCATCAAGTCCGCTAAACAGTGCGCCTTTTCCAAAATTAAGTCTGACACATGGATTTTGAAAAATCGAGGTTCGCTCGCAACAAATTCTGGGTTTCGATTATATATGTTCGTGATGCTGCAAAACAGAACATAGAATATTCGAGTCCAACTTTTGTAGTTTTAAAAATCATACTCACAATTTCTCTCTCTCTCTCTCTTCTTGGCGTAACGTCCTCATTGGGACAAAGCCTGCTTCTCAGTGTTCTATGAGCACTTCCACAGTTATTAACTGAGAGCTTCCTCTGCCAATGACCATTTTGCATGCGTATATCGTGTGGCAGGCACTAAGATACTCTACAGTATGACCCATAAAAAAATGCGACATTCCATTTTTTTGCAGTATTTGATGATTTTTAAAGAAATAATCCCAACGAATTAAACTTTTTTGGATTAGGATACAATTAGGAGGTCATTGTCATACAGGATCTGTAAAATTTTTGTCAAAATATTCATTGGTTACGTATATGGGATACCTTATAATTGTTAACAATTTCTAAATAAAATCAAGTTTTCCTATAAATTTCATAGCAAAATGAACTAAGATAAAAACTTTTAAACACATGGAAACCATGAAGAAATATGTACTCTTTAATACGCCCATGTTTGAAAAATATTTTAAAAATAATTTCAAATGTTTAGAAAACAAAAACTCAAAAAGGTGCTACATATTAAAAACCGTATTTAAGATAAATTAATAAAAAACTTAACACTGTTAGAACATTTTTCAAAACATTTTTTTTGTCGATGAAGGCATATATACCTACCTTTATGATAGGTACAAATACTATGTACTTAAAAACAATTGCGTGCTTAAAACATAATATTTTCTAAAAATTATCATTTGTCAAATAATTCAATTTTCACAAAATGTCTCTTAATTTATAAGTTAATATTTTTTTCGTGCTTGTCCGACGAACCAACCAACTCCTGACGACCTTATCCAGCCATAAAAGTACTATTTTGAAAATAAAATTTGATTGAATGTGATTGAAAGCAATTGAAAGAAAATTATATCCTTAAAAAACGGCCTCTGGCGCGTGGACGATTTCGACATCCATATGTTCAACGTTATATTTCCGAAGGTATTTGCATGGAATCAGTCTATGTTCCTTTGCCATTATAAGATTAGTGGCTCTACTATACTATCCAATAGATACATGCGAGATTAATCAGTTCGAAGTAGGGGAACGATGACTTTGAAAACTGTCGCATTTTTTTATGGGTCATACTGTATGCCCAAGGAAGTCAAGGAAATTTCCTTTACGAAAAGATCCTGGACCGACCGGGAATCCAAGCCGTCACCCTCAGCATGGTCATGCTGAATACCCGTGCGTTTACCGCCTCGGCTATATGGGCCAATTTCTCTGTAAATGTATTTTCATGTCCACGTGGCATTGTTCAACCAATGAAACAAAAACGCTGTCGCTATTAATGTTGTGATCGAACCAAAAATGTCAATATGTATGTATCCAGATTTCGCAATTTTGTGAAGAATCAACTACAAAGTATCAAGTTCTCAAATCTCACATGGCGAGAAAATGTCAAATCAGTACAACGTTTCGAATTTTCGAAAAAATGCTGTTTTTTAATATATCGCTTTTTAATTTGCAGACTAATTTTTCCCGCAACGCAGTATATCATTACACTTCGAAATTGAGGGTGGAACAGTATTTTCTTATACAAAAAAGCAAAACCACCTGGAAGCCACTCAAACTGGCACCCCCTAGGAAAAAATCCTAGATACGCCAATGATTACTGTCCTAGGATTATGCACTTCTACAGCGTAATAACATATCGTTCCCGGGCATATCATTGATCTCAATCTTCATCAGTCCTGGGCGGGAGTTCTCCACTTTTTTTTCAAACGTTTGGGAATCCTAATCGAATATGGTCTTCTACGAGGTCTTGTTGAACCCTTATCATGTTAATACTACACGGTGCCAAATTAATCAAGTTTGAAACAACATGCTACAGGTATGTTCCGTTTTTATCAACACGGTCCGCAATTTTCAGTTGACAAAGACGGAATAGTGATAAAAACGGAATAATTTTCTTGACAAAATATTTTGCTACATTTTAACATGTAATGTTAAGTTTTACTGTAGAACACATTCCATGTACCTCGGATTCACCCACCTGTTTCTCCCGCTTGGAGCACACCCTATTTACGAAAGTTGAAGCGCGCGCGAAATGCGTGTCAAAGAAAGCTACGTCGCCAACGAACGCCTATCAATAAACGCAACTTCCGTCGTGCCAGCAATGCATACCGTTTCAATAACGCCTCCCTATACAAATCGTACGTTTTGCGTGTCCAAATGGGTCTAAGAAGAAATCCTCGTGGTTTTTGGCGCTTCGTTAATTCCAAAAGGAAAAATGATGCTATCCCAACAAACGTACATTTGAACGATGCATGTGCGATGTCTGCACAAGGATCAAGTCATTTATTTGCTAAACACTTCGAATCTGTATTTTCCCTGAACGCCGCTTCTGAACGGGAGATTGCAGACGCTGTCCGTGATGTTCCCGTCGACGTCGTTGATCTAGGAATGTTCAATATAAACCCGGACATGGTCTCACTGGCGGCTAAAAAACTAAAACGATCATATGTTCCCGGTCCCGATGGATTACCTGCAGTTATCATCTGCCGTTGTATTTCTGCATTGGCACAACCTTTGTGCGATATTTTCAATCGCTCACTCCAGCAGGCCAAATTCCCACGCATATGGAAACAATCGTATATGACACCTGTTTTCAAACGTGGTGATCGCCATAATGCACAATGGTCGGAAAAAGGAAAAGTTCGGCCAAAACTCTTTTTATGTGTTTAATCGAAGTTATAGGTTGTCTAGATATGTTATATAGTATTTTTAGTGTTCAAAAAGGGGTATTCAAAAATTACGTAACTTCAATAATTTCAAAAACGGTAAAAATCAGTAAATCCCAATTTTTTGCGTTTTTTTTGTTAGAAAATCAATTTGAATTTAATTAAATGATCATCCTTCGATCAAATCCAATCAAGTTTGTTCAAAACGTGTGAAAAATGTGGAAAGATAAATTTTATTTCTGTTAAAAATGGAAAAATAACGTAAAATATATGAAAAAACATGACTTTTTTAAATAGCTCTAATTTGAAAAACTGCAAATTTCTGCAAAAAGTTTGAACGTTTTTGTGCAGCCCTAAGCATGATGTTTAAGATGTACTATTCGAAATTGCGGCGACACGTGACGACACGAATCTTTTTTTAACTTAAAAATTACCAAAATTCCTAACGTACAATGTATGAAAATTTGAAAAGTTTTGTGACATATTAATTTTGCACCATACGTGCATTCAAACAGTCCAATAACAAGCTTTCATATGCTGTATAACATAAAACATACATTCCATTCTCAAAATACTATTATTTTACTTTTTTCGAATAATTCATTTTTCAATTTTATGACTTAGGCCACTTTGGCAGTGAAAATGTCATTGAAATACAAAAGCTGGTATGCTTTTGATTAAGAATCATAAAACTACAATACATTATCTTTGTTATAAAGTGAAAAAAAAGTTTAAAAATATGAATTCCGTTTTTTGAGAGTTTTGGCCGCCCCTTTGTATGGAGCCCGACCAATGTGTAATGTCGCGAACTATCGGGGAATCACTAGCTTGTCAGCTGTCTCCAAACTGTTTGAGATAATAGTATGTGGAATCATCTTCGATGCCACAAAAAGCTATATCTCCACTGAACAACATGGGTTCATGCCTAATCGATCGGTCACTACCAACTTGCTGACTTTCACATCAAAGTGTTTGAGGGGAATGGAAGCAAATGCCCAGGTGGACGCTATTTACACCGACTTGAAGGCAGCGTTTGATAAAATTGACCACGGAATACTTCTACGAAAGTTATCTCACCTCGGTGTCGCTTCGCATTTGGTGTCTTTGTTGGAGTCATACCTTACAGGACGAGAGCTTCGAGTGAAGATCGACGGCTGTGTATCATCATCATTTTCCAACAAGTCCGGAGTTCCGCAAGGAAGCAATCTTGGACCGTTGCTTTTCATTATTTTCTTCAATGATGCTGCTTTGGTTTTGGACGAAGGATTGAAGGTGATCTATGCGGATGACCTGAAGCTGTATATTGTGGTGCGTTGTATAAATGATTGCAGAAATCTTCAGAACTCGCTGACACTTTTCGCAGATTGGTGCCGTAGAAATAAGCTGACTATAAGCGTGGAAAAATGTCAGGTGATTACTTTCCACCGCACAGTACAGCCGATTGATTTTCGATATCATATTGAAGGAGATCCCCTGAACAGAGTGACTAGTGTGACGGACCTAGGTGTTCGTTTGGATACTAAAATGACATTCGATCTTCATCGCTCTGAAATAGTATCGATGGCATCGCGTCAGTTAGGCTTCATTTCCAAAATAGCCAAGGATTTTTCTGATCCGCATTGTTGGAAATCTCTTTACTGTGCACTAGTACGCCCAATTTTAGAAAATGCCTCCGTCGTATGGCATCCGTACCAAGTCACGTGGAGCCTAAGAATTGAACGAATTCAGAGACGGTTCATCCGCTTAGCCTTGAGAAGTTTGCCTTGAAAAATCCTGATAACTTGCCACCCTATCCAGACAGATGCCGGCTACTAGGGTTGGAGACCTTGGAGCGACGGCGAAAAGTACAGCAGTCGCTACATGTAGCTAAACTACTTAATAGTGAAATCGAAGCTCCAGCGTTGCTTTCTTCATTAAACTTCCGTGTTCCGACCATACATCTTTGAAATTCGACGTTACTGCAACCAACTTTCTACCGGACCGTGTATAGCTACAACGAGCCCTTCTCAGCGTGCATTCGTGCTTTTACAGATGTGGAGGAATTCTTCGTTTTTAATGAGCCGACAAGAATTTTCGCTAATCGTATAAAATCTGTGTTAAATGTCGTTTAAATGTATGTATGTAAGATTAATTAATTTTATTCATTAAGACTAACATGTCAGATGAATTATTTAAAATACAAATACAAATACAAATTCCAAAAGTAAAAATATGCAGTTTACTATGAAATTTAAGTTTATTTTATGTCTTTTAACACATCTTGGTTGCACAGTTCAAATTACAGTTTTTTGACTGTGACGTCAACAAAAGGTTTTCATCACATTTGTGACATTTCGGAAATTTATTTTCGTTGAGCGCAAGAATGACACATATTACAGTTCCAGTGCCCGGATCGGTGTTTTAAAATATGACATACTTCCAAGAATGATTAATCTCCAGGAACGTAATTTCGATAACCTAACAAAAAAGGATATGTTTACTTCCTTCCGGTAGGCATTTCTCCATAAAAATCGTCTTCACAAATTCCTATAAATGTTTTGTCTAGGATACTTTTAAAAAATCTCCAGGAATTTTCCTAAGCAATCACTTGTAACATCTCCAGAATATTGGATTCCCCAAGAAGTTCCTCCAGAATTCTTTTAGGTTACCTTGCACCATGCCGCATGATTATCTGGATTCGTTGGTTGGGTCACGACTGCGCCCCGATTAGCGAATCGTGTTCGTTCGTTGGGGCAATTGACAACTGATCCAAATGCTTTAGACACACGCAATTGACGAGAAAACGTTCTGCACGCAGAAAAATAAATTGTAAACACAATTAAATTCTAGTTCAAATCAACCGATTTTTCAGTTTGCTATAGCGACAAACTGATTTCTAGTTTAAGCTGAACTGTAACATTTGTTTGATAATACAAATATTTTTATTTGCCGGAATTTTTGACAGTTTGTTAGAACAAACAGAGATTTGGTAGTTTCAACATAAAATAACTGATTGTTTTAAACGACTGTACTTTTGCCACTAACAAAGCCGGAAAGTGATTGTGTTGGTGACGGCAGCTCCTGCGGCAGCTCGGAAATCTATTTTTAGACACTCGGCAAGCGGATGGAAGCGGGAACGAATACAAAAAGGCAAAAAATCGAAACCGACCAACTTTTTGTGAATGCTGTCTTGAGTACCTGCGCGTTATCCATCACGGCCAAAACTGCACTTGGAAGTTGGAGTGATGGATTTTCTACACTTTCTTCGTTGTGGCGATGTTGGGGTAAGAATTTTAAAGATGTCTGAGTGCTTCTGGGCCATGTTTATGGTCCCCATTTTTTTTTTGAAACAAATGAAGATTTTAACGTTATATGGAATGATGGGAATTGGTTGTTTTGATCAATGAACTCTTAGTAAAAACAAAGAAATATAACTTTGGAATAAGTAAATGCTCAGTTTGGAAAACAACCATGCGTTTTATTGTTTTAACCTTCCTTAGTCCCTAAAAAAAGTTACAAATAAGACCCTGGGGTCATTTTTGATCCCAAACTTTGAACAGCTCTCAAAAATCAGTGGCTTGTCCGATTTTGGATCTCTTTGGCTCAAATGAAAGGGCCACAAGTCTAGTTTTTAAAACCACCGGAGAAATCCGGATTTGGCCACTGTGGCCACCGGGAACCTGCTTCAACTGAAAAATGCCGCTTTTGAGACCCTAACTTTGACAAGCTATAACTTTGCAACCAAACAAGTAATCAGGACCGTCCAAGAATCGTTGAAAAGGTATTTACGTGGACTTTGATTATATACATTAATATTGACTAATTATTGAGAACCGGTTCCGGAAATCCGGAACATACGAAATATTAGTTTTCATCGTTGCTATGTGCTTGAAAATCCATAAATGTATTCCCTTTATGCATTTTATTGCATAACTTCTCTGCACACTTCACTGAAATGAGAAACATATTGTTTAGGACCGTTTTTGGAGGGTTCTGGGCAGGTCTGGTCAATGCTGAACGGGTTACAGGGACTCCGGAAGCTGGTCAATTGGGTAACGACAATGAACTTCATATAGTTTTCGCTTCAAAACCCGGTGCCACATGGTTCAGCCTTCGTCTGTTTTTCTTGTGATACAAATAGAGATTAATAGTCATCTTCTTCTTCTTCTTGGCATAACATCCCTACTGGAAAAAAGCCTGCTTCTCAACGTTACAAATATTTATTTCACTTTTTGTCTCACCCCCTGGTCGATTTAATTTAATTTAATTTATTTAATCTGGAAAATATTAAAAACTCATCAGATTTGTTACAGAATTTTTAGCAAGACCCGATATTTTGATAACTATTTTTTATCTGCCCCCTCAAAATGCAAAATCCTACCAAACATTTTTGAATTGGGGGAGACAAAAAGTCAAAATGAAATATATATTTCCACCTTATTGTAGATGTAGCAATCTAACTTCCAAAAAAAATGTACTCTCACTGGAAATGAACTCGAAATTTGTTATTGCAAATTATAAAATACAAAGATGAAGTAATGAGGAGGTTTCATGTCAGTTGGAGGAAGGATTGTTGAAAATTGCTCTATTCCACCGGCTTTTTCCATCTCCGGTGAAAATAAAACAAAAATCCTTCGGGAGCTCCCACGAGGAGCTTCACCGGGATTTCCTTACGGAGTTCAAACGAGAATCTCTCACGAAGCCTATTTTTCGTCTAGAAGTGCCCGCAGGAGCTCCAGCAAAAATGCTGAGCACCACTGATCTAGAAGTGGTGCTCAGCATTTACGCAATTCATCAACAAAATTGCTTAGTACTTATCGAAAACCACTTCAACGACAAGCAAATTAGTATTCAAACTGAAGCTTAGTATCGAGGTCTTTTAGTAGTACAAGGGTACTAAACGGAAATAAGTTTTGCAACTTTTCGTAACTTGACGAACTTCGACAAAAATGAGTGTGGCCTGCGGGCGTAATTTTTTACTCAATCGAGCAAATCTCGAAAGATTGAAAATATAACTCAGGTTTTTCTCCATAACCAGTTAGCTACAACACCAGGCGTTGGATAAAGCATAAATTTGTAACACATCTCTTCAGTTTTTATTGATTTCTAACCAAATGTTGCGAAAAATACGAGAAGCGCTGAGCTCCACTGCTCTAGATGTTCCATTATTGGTAACCTTTAAGGAGTTCCATAAGGAATACTTCCAATAGTCCCACCATCAAATCCACCAGGAAAGTCATCCAGAAATTCTCAAGGAATTTCACCAGAAATTTCAGGAGATCTGATTCTGATCGAAACTCCAGTAAGATTCACAACAGAAATTCGTATAGGCGTTCCACCTCGTATTTCTGTATTAGTACCACTGCAAATTCTAGGAGTCGCATCCTCTAGTACTTCCAGCGAGAATTGCTCTAGAAGTTCCAACGAAAAATTTTCTAGGAGTTCCACCAGAAATCCCTCTAGAAGAGGTTACTCCGGAAATTCTCTCGCCAGTAGTATTTTTTTTTAACTTAGAACTGTTTTCGAAGTAACAACGGGAATGCCCCAAGGAGTTTCTCAGGAAAATCGTCTAGGAGTTCCGTAACGAATTCTCCTAGGAGTTCTGAATAAACTATCTCTAGGAGTTCCACTAAAAATGTTTTTATTACTTCCACCAATTAGACTAGTTGTTACAACCCCTCAGGTTGTGTCGCTCCTAGTTACTCAACTGACCGTACCCCATGCTCCGATATGGTCGTGCGCCGATGGATGAGTGATGACAGGAGCAGAATAGAAAGCGAGTGATGCGAACAATAGGGAATAGAAGTCCTCTTTATTTACAAAAACAGCAAAGTCATTGAAGACGAATGCAGTGAAATTCTTAACGTAGTTTTTTTTCCTTATATTACTACTATAAATAATTGCTTAAACCTAGTAGTACGGCCAAAGTAAGATAGTGAAATTGAACTTAAAACTATAAATGCTAAATACTACATGGATTTCTCTAGGTTCATACGACAAACACTATGGACAAATACTTAAACTAATGCTAACCTAAACATACACGTTAGCCCGAAGGTAAATGAAATAATAATGTGTTAAAAAGACATAAATGCTTACTAAATGTACAAATAGACAGACCTCACATTGCTAGTCAGGGACATTCGACTTTGGACGGACAAAAGGACGAAGATTTACTAAACGTAAGTAACGAAAATATGTACTTTCAAACACAACTACGAATTACCTCAATCATACATGCAGGATATTAAAATATCTACGAACTGACGGATATTATAAATCTCGGAAACTACCCTCTCTTCGCCACCGAAACCCAACAACTTTTAATATCGTTTACCGGAGGAGGTGGAAGATGTCCAATCCGGTCGAGCAAAATACCCCTACGACCAGCAGAGGTACTGAAGGTAAGAAGAAGCCCGAAAAGACACGTCCCTCTCGAAAGCAAAAATCAAATAAAGACCCCCCCATCGACCCCCTACGCGACCCTAAAGCTAAGAAAAACACGTCTGTCGGTTCCCGATCGCGCGCGGGTGACAATAAATCACCAGTATCTTCCCGGATTCGAGCTTCCAAAAAACACTGTGTTATGTGCGCGGGTGTAGAAGATGGTGAGTTAGTTCGGTGTAAAACTTGTGGCTGTCGGTACCATGTCAGCTGTGCAGGAGTTTCCCAGGACGTTGCGGATTGCGACTGGAGTTGCTTGAAATGCGAAACCGCGAAAGTACACCAGGATAAGCAGAAGACGTCTAAGAAGAAGACCACCAATGCAGAGCAGCCGACGAAGCCGATTAGGAGAAGTTCTAAGAGGATGGATTCTGGTAAACCAAATAAATCGGTGAAGGATTCAACCTCTAAGGATCGCCGACAGAAACCAAAAGCTTCTGCCCCCGAAATATCAGCGAACGTGGATGCTATGTTGGCCGCTGAAATCGACAAGTTGGCGAACGTCTCGACGAAAGCGAAGTCTATAGTGTCCAATTCATCGTGCAAATCGGCACTATCGCTGAAGCTGCAGATGCAGAAAGTGTTGGCCGAAGAAACGTTGATGCTTGAGGAGATGAAGCGACGACGGGAGTTCATGAAGAAAAAGTTCGAGCTGATGGAGGAAATTGCTGAGGTACAAAGCTGTCCAGTACCAGGGGCCCGAACAACAGATCCTTTAACGAAGGTGAAAGGTTGGCTCCAGAAGCAGCGTCAAGCCGAAAATGAATCAGTAGCGGCGGATGACGATGAGCACGATAGCGACGATGACACGGAGGACAACATGGACGACGACGCCGGAGATACCGAATCAAGTTCGGAGTATGTGGCCGACGAAGAAGGTGACAACTCGTCGGGCGAAATGGAACCGGAAAGCGACGATAGCGAAGACGATTCTAGCTCAGCAGACGAGTCATACCACGAGCGAGGTGATGAACACCATGAGGAAAGATTTTCTCCTAGGGAACGTTTAACTCCGGTACAAGTGAGGGCTTCCAGAACGGCAAATCGGGAGAAGCATTCCCGGTCTAGTGCCACGCTTTCCCGCGACCAGATTGCGGCACGTCAGGTTGTGCCATGTGATCTCCCGAAGTTTGGCGGCAGCCCAGAAGAATGGCCGATGTTCATATCGACATTCGAAAGTACGACGAGAATGTGTGGCTACAAGGACGAGGAGAATATGATCCGCCTTCGAAACTGTTTAAAAGACGAAGCGTTTGCCTCTGTGCGGAGCTTTCTGATGCATCCGTCGATGGTATCGAAAGCGATTAGCGTCCTGAAACTTAGGTTTGGTCAACCGCACATGATCATCAGTACGTTGCGCGAGAAGGTGCTAGCTACGCCACCGATTAGAACTGATTCGATCGAAAAGCTAGTAGACTATGCACTTGCCGTACAGAACTTGTGTTCGACTATCGATGCTTGTGGGCGGAAGGAGTATATGCGTGATGCGACTCTGATGCAAGAACTCGTTTGCAAGCTTCCCTCCGCTATCAAACTGGATTGGGCGAGGCACAGCAAAACACTAGCGAAGGTGACCCTATCAACCTTCTCCGATTGGATTTTCTCGATTGCGGAAGATGCAAGCATCGTAGCAAACCCTCGAAAGTCCCACAGCTACGAGCAGGAGCCACGCAATAAGCGCCAAGGAAAGGTTTTCGTCAACACTCACGTTGAATCTTCTCCACCGGTAGCGGGTGGCCAGAAGGTTACTGGCAATCGGCCGAACGTCGTTTCTAGCGGCAAAACCTCGATGGAAGGACCGACCATATGCCCTACTTGCAAGGGCAGCTGTCGAACTGCAGCGAAGTGTAAGCGTTTCCTCGATCTCTCCTATGAAGCAAAATGGGCAGCCGTTCGCGAGCTCAGAATATGCCGTCGTTGCCTACGACAGCATGGAGGTAACTGCAACAGCAAGCCGTGTGGAGTCAACGGGTGTACATTCAAGCATAATTCGCTTTTGCACAAGAGCCTCGTTGCACCAGGTGAAGTCACAGGCAGCCCGGAGAGCCCTAACCCGGCCAAGGCGAATGAAGAACGCAGTATCAACACACACCGCGTCGAAACAGGCCTAGAACTGTTCCGGTACATCCCTGTAACGTTGTTTGGGCCGACGAAGCAAGTGGAGTGCTACGCCTTTCTTGATGATGGATCCGAGCTGACGTTGTTGGATGAGCAGATCGCCAAGAATTTGGATTTGATCGGTGGTGCGAAGCCGTTGTGTTTGAAGTGGACTGGAGGAACTCACCGCTTCGAGGAGAAGTCAAGATGTGTGGACATAGGAATTTCCGGATCGGCGGGAAGAAGGTTTGAGCTAAGCGGAGTGCGGACGGTTGAAGCGCTTGAGCTACCATATCAAAGCTTGAACGTCGAGGTACACTGAAAATATATTTTGTTTCATTGTACGAAATCGCTCGTCATGTTTACAAATGTCATTCGTTGTTTTCTGCAACGAAAAGCTTCGTAATGTGCATGAGTTCGTTTCGTACAAAATTGCTCCGACAAGTTTTTCTGTCTCTTTTTTGTCGGAATGACATAAACACATGCTTAAAAAAATACCACACGTTCGTCCACTTAGATCTCACACGCTCCGATTCACGTATCTTCTGATTGATACCTATCAGTGCTAGCCACCCATCTGTGGGCGCTTGTTGAAGCTGTTCGAAAACAACCAGAACGCTTTCCACTTTGCTTCTGTTTATAAATAACTTTTACTTCCAACCGAGAGCAGTTTCCTTTCCTCTTCTCGCACACGCATCGTCATATGCTCATGAAAACATGTTGCTTTGTTTTCTCTGCGATCCAATCAATCGTCAGTGGTGACTGCAAAGCATAGTTGCATTCTACGAAGCGAAATTTTCTTTTTACGCATGGTTAGTAAAAACCGTTTGACATTTGTTTATTTTGTTTCATTTTACAAAGTAGGAGCTAAGATCTACGAATGAACAAGTTTAGCGTCTGTCGGATTCGTGATTTCGTACATTATACAATTCCATTTGTACTGTTTCAGCATGGTGATACGAATGGACCGTACATTATACGCAAATTGCTTTCAATTTACGAAAACTGGTTTTACGAAGCATATTCGTTGAGGTTTAACGAAAGAATATTCTGAGTGTACTTCAGGAGAAGTATAAGCATCTGCGCAGTATCCCAGTGGAGTCGTATAATCGTGTCCAACCAAGGATTCTAATAGGAGTCAAGCATGCCAATGTTTCGTTGGTAAGACGGTGCCGAGAGGGAAAGGAAGGCGAGCCCATCGCCGTGAAGACCCATCTGGGGTGGACGATCTTCGGAGGTTGGTCGAAGCAAGAATCGAGCAACGGCGGGAGCCATATCTATCACATTTGTGCGTGCAACCTACAGAACGATGAACAACTGCACCTGGCAGTGAAGCAGTACTTCAGCCTGGATAGCCTGGGAATCATGATGCCAGTTGCGGCCTCAGTATCTAGAGACGACGAGAGGGCCTTGATGTTGCTCAGTTCGCTCACGCAGGTCACCGGCAATAGATACCATACCGGACTGCTCTGGCGTTCCGATAATATTCGCCTTCCGGACAGCCGGCCAATGGCCTTACAGCGGCTCAAGTGTCTAGAAAGGCGTCTAGCCAAAAATGCCGATCTAAAGCTTGCCTACGATGGGAAACTAGCAGAATACGAAACGAAAGGGTACATTAGGAAGGTAACCCAGAAGGAGATAGAGCAAAACAAAGGTCACTCTTGGTACCTTCCCACGTTTCCGGTTATAAATCCCAACAAGCCAGGAAAGATCCGTATTGTATGGGATGCTGCGGCAACCGCACATGGCGTAAGTCTCAACTCTATGCTGCTTACTGGTCCGGACTTGTTAAGTTCGTTGGTAGCCGTCCTGAACCAATTTCGAGAACACCGCATCGGTATTTGTGGAGACATCCGCGAAATGTTTCTCCAGATCGGAATACGTCCAGAGGACCAGTTTTACCAGCTGTTTCTATGGAACGACAACGTAAACCAGGAAGAACCTAGCACTTTCATTGTTCCTGTAATGATCTTCGGGGCACGGTCTTCGCCAACCACAGCGCAATTTGTTAAAAACCAGAACGCGCAAAGGTTCCGTGATGAGTTCCCCGTTGCAGTAGAAGCCATTGAGAAAAAGCACTATGTGGACGATATGCTTGCCAGCACGGAAACGGAAGATGAAGCCATCGACCTGGCGAAGTCGGTGAAACACGTTCATGCTCAAGGCGGCTTTGATATTAGGAACTGGGTTTCTAACTCCGCCAAAGTTTTGAATGCGTTGGACGAATTACCGACGAGTGAGAAGTCCCTAAACCTAGCAGCCGACATTGCGACGGAGAAAGTCCTGGGAATGTGGTGGAACACCTCAACCGACTGCTTCACCTTTAAGATCAGCTGGACCAGGTTTGACGCAGCACTGTTTGACGGAAGCAGAGCGCCTACCAAGCGAGAACTTCTTCGGATCCTGATGAGTATCTTCGATCCATTGGGACTCATTTCGCAATTCCTAATGATGGTCAAGGTCGTACTCCAAGAAGTATGGCGTAAGGGACTGACATGGGATGACCAGATCGAAGGCAAGCAATTCGACGATTGGCAGACGTGGACAAAATTGCTACCGAAGCTGGAGGAACTCGAAATACCCCGATGTTACCGTCAGATCACAACAACTAGAGCCTAGATTCAAATGCATACATTCGTGGACGCTGGAGACAAAGGGATGGCTGCAGTCGTGTATCTACGGTTCGAAGAAAATGGAATCATCGAATGTGCTCTAGTCGGGGCGAAAACACGGGTTGCGCCTTTGAAGTACCTGTCAACGCCGCGTTCGGAACTCCAGGCTGCTGTCATCGGAGCGAGATTATCCAACAGCACTATGAAGTCATTGTCTCTTTCAGTGTCGCAGCGCTTCTTCTGGTGCGACTCACGTAACGTACTGTGCTGGTTACGTTCCGATCACCGTCGTTACAGCCAGTATGTTGCGGCAAGAGCAAGTGAAATTCTAGACACTACAGAAGTCAACGAATGGAAGTGGGTCAAATCGGAGTGGAACGTCGCAGATGATGGCACGAAATGGACAGGGCAGGTGCAGATGAAGTCCAACGATCGCTGGTTTCGAGGACCGGCATTTTTGCATAAAGCGGAGCGAGATTGGCCTGTTATCCCCTACAACCAAGAAACAACGAACGAAGAACTTCGCGCCAGCGTACTGGTGCACAGGAAAGTTGAGGATTCAGTGGTTGTGGCTAGTGACTATTCAAGCTGGAAGCGCCTGATAAAGGTTACGGGATATGTGCAGCGATTCGTGTACAATCTACGAGCAAAACGACAGGGATTAGTTTCACGCCAAGGACCATTGTCCAGTGAAGAACTGCGACGGGCTCAGCTGTACCATTTTCGACAGGCACAACAAGATGTCTACTACGAAGAGATGTTGTTGCTGAAAGAGGGATCGAAAGATAAAGAGAACGTGCGGAGGCAATGGCAACAATACAGTCGCAGCCATATCTACAAGATGAGTCCATTCGTGGACGAAGACGGAGTTTTGCGAATGAACAGCCGAGCTGCGAAGTGCTCTTTCCTGTTTCCGGACGAAAGGTTCCCGATAATACTTCCGGACAACCATCCGGTCACCAAAGTTCTCCTAGTGGATTTCCATGAGAGGTACCATCATCGCAATTACGCGACTGTAGCCAACGAGGTGCGTAGACGGTACTGTATTCCACGACTTCGTCAAACACTTCGCAAGATGCGATATGGTTGTCAATGGTGTCGGAACCGAGATGCAAAGCCTGCTGCACCAGAGATGGCCGAACTTCCATCGGCGAGAATGGCTGCCTTCACCAAGCCATTTTCCCATGTAGGCGTAGATTTCTTTGGGCCTATTGAAATCGTAATAGGGCGAAGGGTCGAAAAGCGTTGGGGGGTCTTAATGACGTGTCTAACTGTCCGGGCTCTTCATATTGAGGTTGCTAACTCCCTTAGCACCAGCTCGTGTATGATGGCGTTGAACAATTTCATCGCTCGTCGAGGCACACCAGTGTGCTTTTACTCCGATAGAGGGACGAATTTCGTCGGCGCGTCCAAGGAGCTACGCGACGCTCTGAAGGCGCTAGACAAGCACGAAATGTCGAAGGAGTACACAACACCAACTACGTCCTGGCAGTTCAACCCTCCGTCCAGCCCCCACATGGGCGGTAGCTGGGAGCGGTTGATCCAATCGGTAAAGCGGAACCTGACAGAAGTGCTGAAATGTAGGCGACCAACGGACGAGGAACTACGCAGCGCGTTGACACAGATCGAATCTGTTCTCAACAGTCGCCCACTTACTGATGTTCCCGTGGATGATGAGTCGGAACCCGCTCTTACTCCCAACCATTTTTTATTGGGGTCATCGGATGGCTTGAAACCCCTGGCACCATTTGATGACAGCGTTCAAGTTGTGCGACGGGGATGGCAGGTGTCCCAGATGATGGCGAATCTTTTCTGGAAACGATGGCTTAGGAATTATTTACCCGAAATTACTAAACGAACCAAGTGGTTCAAGAAGGTAAAGCCCATAGCCGTGACGGATGTCGTCATTATTGTGGATCCGGAGTTACCACGGAACTGCTGGCCTAAAGGCCGGGTAATCGGTACAGTAGAGAAAGGAGGTCAGGTACGTAGAGCAACTGTTCAAACTAGCAAGGGAGTGTACGAGCGACCAGCGGTCAAGCTGGCGGTCCTTGATATCTGGAGCGAAAATAGGTAGGCCAAATCCTGGAGTTGGCATACCGGGGGGGAGTGTTACAACCCCTCAGGTTGTGTCGCTCCTAGTTACTCAACTGACCGTACCCCATGCTCCGATATGGTCGTGCGCCGATGGATGAGTGATGACAGGAGCAGAATAGAAAGCGAGTGATGCGAACAATAGGGAATAGAAGTCCTCTTTATTTACAAAAACAGCAAAGTCATTGAAGACGAATGCAGTGAAATTCTTAACGTAGTTTTTTTTTCCTTATATTACTACTATAAATAATTGCTTAAACCTAGTAGTACGGCCAAAGTAAGATAGTGAAATTGAACTTAAAACTATAAATGCTAAATACTACATGGATTTCTCTAGGTTCATACGACAAACACTATGGACAAATACTTAAACTAAAGCTAACCTAAACATACACGTTAGCCCGAAGGTAAATGAAATAATAATGTGTTAAAAAGACATAAATGCTTACTAAATGTACAAATAGACAGACCTCACATTGCTAGTCAGGGACATTCGACTTTGGACGGACAAAAGGACGAAGATTTACTAAACGTAAGTAACGAAAATATGTACTTTCAAACACAACTACGAATTACCTCAATCATACATGCAGGATATTAAAATATCTACGAACTGACGGATATTATAAATCTCGGAAACTACCCTCTCTTCGCCACCGAAACCCAACACTAGTTTACAAAAAAAAAACGAAAGTCATGAACTTCTATCATCGACCAAAATTTTTGATGCATAATTATGTTCTGATATCAGGATCGTGCTTTGAAAAATTTAAAGTAGAACAGCTTTTGAGCTTATCCTGAAAATCGAGCTCTATAGTTTTTTTTTTAAATATGATATTTGCTATCTCCTTAAATTTGAGCAAAATATCCAAAAATAATGAAGATTTGTATTTTTTGCAGTAAGAAAAAAATAATTGAAAAAATCTTTCTCGACGTACATTTGAAACCTTAGATGTAGGCCAGTTATTAAAAAAAATCAGCTCAATCGGAGCATTGGTTACGGAAATAGAGATGCATGAAGGGAGCAACTTTGCTGAAAAATTATAACAAAAATCGATTCAAATCGACAGCCTGGTATGGAAAGTCGAAAAAAAATCCACTCTACTGTAATTTTTTCCTTCATGTTTTCGAACTCAGGGCATGATTCTACACTAAAAATGATCATCAGCTTACCGAGTTCAAAAATGCTGTAAACTAGTGTTATTTCTCTAGTAGATTCACTGGGAATTCCTCAAGGAGTTCCTGTCAGAGTTTCACTGGCAATATTGCTCAAAGTTTCAACGGAAGTACTTCCAGTTACACCGGAAGTTTCACTCGAAGATCCTCTATGAATATTTGTAGGCCCCCCTCCGCTAATATCCAGAAATTGTAGTAGTTGATCCACAGTGAATCCGTCCATCAAATCCATTGTGAATTCCTCCAGTATATTCACTGGAACTCCTCTAAGACATTCACCAGTGATTCTCCTAGGAGTTACAGCAAGGATCCCACTAGGAAATCGACTAGGGATTCGTCTAGAGAATTTCTCTGGGAGTTTCATCGATTATTACTAGAAGTTGCATCGGGAAGTCCGGCAAGAGTTATACTGGAAATTCTTGTGGGAGTTCCACCGAAAATCTCTTCAGAAATCGTTCTAAAAGTTCCAAAGAGAATTTCCTTAAAAATTCCTCAAAATACTTCTCTATGTGTTCTGCCGCAAATTTCCTCTAGAAGATAAACTTTTAATCCCTAGGGAAGTTCTGTCAGGAATTCATTTGAAAGTATTATTCACTGGGGATACTTCTCGAAGTTCCACTAAAAATTCCTAACAGGAGTACCGCCGAGAATACTAAGTAATTACTGTAGAAGTTCCACCGTACATTCCTGCAGGAATTCCATCGGGAATTTCTCTACATGTTTTACCAAATAGTGCACTAAAATTTTCGCAGAAAATTCAGCGGAAAGTTTTCTAAAAGTTCCTTCGGAGATTTCTCTATGCAGCATCAAATTATTACGTAATAATGAAATCTTAATTTTCGGACCACTCCCCCTCCATGACGCATTTTTGTGTGTGAAAATCCAGAGTTCCACCTTAATTTCTCTTGGATTCCCACCGTAAATTTGTTTAGAAATTTAACCGAATTTTTTTCTGGGTGCTCCATCAGATAGTCTTTCAAGAGATTTGCTGTGAATATCTGTAGGAGCTCCACAACACAGATGCTTCGTGAATTCCTATAGGAGCTCCTCTGGAAATTCCTCTTGAATTTACAATAGTTACACCGGATATTCCTCTGGAATTTATAGTAGGTACACCCAGAGGAGTTTCACCGGAAAATCCCCTAGGAGTTCCACTAAATGCCCTATGTTTCTGGTTCATAGTTTTTATGGATACTCCACATGGAATTCTTCAAAGCCTTTTATGATTGTTTTTAAGATTTTCATCGGGAAACCCTCCAATATTTCCTACCGAAAATCATTCAGGATCTTCACCGGGAAGTTCTGTAAAAATTTCACCAGGCCTTACACCAGTAATTCATCCAAAAGATAATTTTATTATTTCTTTAATTTGAAAAAAAAAACAAACAAAAAAACAGTTCCACCAGGAATTCCGCAAGTACTTCCACAGGAATTGTCCTAAGAGTTCCACCGGGTTTCTACCAAGAATCTGTCTAGCAGAAATTCCTTCAGTAAATCTCAGGAAATCAGGAAATTTCTTCAGGTGGTCGTCCGAAAATCCCTTCGATGTGAATTGTCTTTCTAAGAGTTCCTTCGGAATTTTTCTTATAAATTGTCCATAAGTTCCGGAGGAGATCGACCTGATAATGCCTTCAACAGATTCTCTGAGAAGCTCTTAGAGAAATTCTCCGCGGAAATTTTAGATGATTTATCGGTGTAAAACACAATTTGAGTTACTCCGATGACCTTGGCCGAGATCGAGATCATCTTTGAACGAACTTTTATGTGGCTTGCAGTCTCAATAAATTGGCATGCGAATTTATTTTCTTGACTCCAAAGTTTGGAACCCAATTTGTAATCTTCACAGTCGAAAATCGCAAGACAAGATCAAGATCAGCATTTGTTCATTTCTATACCAGAACATTAATATAATAAAAATTAGGCCGTCAAGGAAAATTACCCTTACTCCCTTGGGCATAGAGTATCTTCGTGCCTGCTACACGATATACATATGTAAAATAATGATTAGCAGACAAAGCTCTCAGTAAATTCCAGTAGAAGTGCTCAAAAAACTCAGTTGAGAAGCAGGCTTTTTTCCAGTAGGGATGTTATGCCAAGAATAAGAAGAAGATGACTATAAATCTCTTTTTGTATCACAAGAACAACAGACGAAGATTGAACCATGTGGCGCCGGGTTTTGAAGCGAAAAATATATGAAGTTCATTGTCGTTACCCAATTGACCAGCTTCCGGAGTCCCTGTAACCCGTTCAGCATTGACCAGACCTGTCCAGAACCCTCCAAAAACGGTCCTAAACAATATGTTTCTCATTTCAGTGAAGTGTGCAGAGAAGTTATGCAATAAAATGCATAAAGGGAATACATTTATGGATTTTCAAGCACATAGCAACGATGAAAACTAATATTTCGGATGTTCCGGATTTCCGGAACCGGTTCTCAATAATTAGTCAATATTAATGTATATAATCAAAGTCCACGTAAATACCTTTTCAACGATTCTTGGGCGGTCCTGATTACTTGTTTGGTTGCAAAGTTATAGCTTGTCAAAGTTAGGGTCTCAAAAGCGGCATTTTTCAGTTGAAGCAGGTTCCCGGTGGCCACAGTGGCCAAATCCGGATTTCTCCGGTGGTTTTGAAAACTAGACTTGTGGCCCTTTCATTTGAGCCAAAGAGATCCAAAATCGGACAAGCCACTGATTTTTGCGAGCTGTTCAAAGTTTGGGGTCAAAAATGACCCCAGGGTCTTATTTGTAACTTTTTTTATGGGAGCGCCCCTAGGGGTCGTACAATACTTTTTATTTTTGGGAAAGGTTTATTTCCGCGAAAAAATAATTGTCAGAAAATTTCAGATTGCTAGGATTCGTTAAACAAAAACTACAGCGAGTTGAAATTCGAAAAAGGTCAAAAAAGACCCCAAGACCTTACTAAGGTTAAACAAGCCTCATTTTTCTGCATGTGTACTTAGAGCGATAGTTTCAGAACTAATGGGATTTCTTTAGGATTTTTTTTTTGAGAATTCTTAGTTTCTTCTGGGAACCCTTCAGGAGTTGCTGGAGAAATCCCCAGATCGTTTTTAAAGATCCTAGACTTCTCTTTCCTAGAGAAACTTATTTCTGAAAGACTTAACTCCAAATTCACCAAAAAAAAAACTTCTGAATTATTTCCTGCCGATTTCTCAGAAGAAATCCATTAAGGAATCTGGAGGAATACAAGGTAGAATCGTAATTTCAAGAAAATCGTGTAAAAAAGCGCATGGAATTTGTATCACTTAAAAAAAAGTCTTGTAAAATAGATTGTAGCGTAAAATTCAGGTTATGACAGGCGAAGATAGCCTTAAACTGTCTAATTTCTCGAATAACACTTGAAGTGGCAGGTCAAGCTCCAGTTGGTACGTAGGATGGACATCCTGGACTCGCGTTTGAGGGAACAAATTTGACAAAAACTTTAGTGTTGGCGTGAGTAAGAAATGGACAATTTCAGGTAAAATTTGCGAAAAAGTTTGTAACTAAAGGCGGTTCAGCCACAGCTACCGTTGGCTGAGGAGAGGGTCACAGAAGGTGACCCTTCCCAGCGGCTAACGAGACTCTGTATTAGGACCTCACATCTCAAGGGTCGGCACGCTTATCCTATCTATTTCGCGGATTCAGGGAAACACTTGGATTGCCTTTTTCACACTCCTGTTTATTATGATTTAGTGCACTTTTTCTATCTTTCCCTAGCTATCTACAATCCCTCTACTTCCACCCACTTTCTTAATCTAGTTTGACCTTCTTTCCTCGGGGCCCCTTTCTCCTGCAGCCATCACCTGCCGATCCTCTCCTTCCTCTCGTCCTTCTTCTTCTTCTTCTTCTTCTTATTCTTCTTCAATGTCCTTTGCGGCCCGATCGAGCCAGGATGTCGGCGACCGCTGGAGCACGGGCCTCAGGTTGGTCCTCGGCCTGGAGTACCGAATGACCGGATCTTCATCTGCACAAGTCTTTGCCAGATATCGTCACGGCGGAGGGTGACCCATTTTAGGGTTAGGGTTCCCCTCTATGCTTGTGGTAAAACCACGGTAAAACCTCGGGGTTCTGTGTCCTTGGAATCCACCACACACACAATAGGAACACATTAGACACTATAAGTACAGAGGACTTCACGAGTGACGATCACTTGGGCAAACGTTTCTTAGGTCGATTGAGGATCTGCAAGATCCTAATGGCCTCCTCTCGCTACCACCATCTACGGCCATGTTTCAGGTAAGGCCGAGTCATCTGGTGGCTAATGTTGACGGGTGATGGTAGCTGCTATATATGGCTGCGTCCTTTTCGAGTGACCAAAATCTCACCAACCTGCTGAGGGGGTACTACGAACCGTTACAAGTTACTCGTCCTCTCGGTGAGACTCGAACTCACGAGATAGATAGATAGATAGATAGATAGATAGATAGATAGATAGATAGATAGATAGATAGATAGATAGATAGATAGATAGATAGATAGATAGATAGATAGATAGATAGATAGATAGATAGATAGATAGATAGATAGATAGATAGATAGATAGATAGATAGATAGATAGATAGATAGATAGATAGATAGATAGATAGATAGATAGATAGATAGATAGATAGATAGATAGATAGATAGATAGATAGATAGATAGATAGATAGATAGATAGATAGATAGATAGATAGATAGATAGATAGATAGATAGATAGATAGATAGATAGATAGATAGATAGATAGATAGATAGATAGATAGATAGATAGATAGATAGATAGATAGATAGATAGATAGATAGATAGATAGATAGATAGATAGATAGATAGATAGATAGATAGATAGATAGATAGATAGATAGATAGATAGATAGATAGATAGATAGATAGATAGATAGATAGATAGATAGATAGATAGATAGATAGATAGATAGATAGATAGATAGATAGATAGATAGATAGATAGATAGATAGATAGATAGATAGATAGATAGATAGATAGATAGATAGATAGATAGATAGATAGATAGATAGATAGATAGATAGATAGATAGATAGATAGATAGATAGATAGATAGATAGATAGATAGATAGATAGATAGATAGATAGATAGATAGATAGATAGATAGATAGATAGATAGATAGATAGATAGATAGATAGATAGATAGATAGATAGATAGATAGATAGATAGATAGATAGATAGATAGATAGATAGATAGATAGATAGATAGATAGATAGATAGATAGATAGATAGATAGATAGATAGATAGATAGATAGATAGATAGATAGATAGATAGATAGATAGATAGATAGATAGATAGATAGATAGATAGATAGATAGATAGATAGATAGATAGATAGATAGATAGATAGATAGATAGATAGATAGATAGATAGATAGATAGATAGATAGATAGATAGATAGATAGATAGATAGATAGATAGATAGATAGATAGATAGATAGATAGATAGATAGATAGATAGATAGATAGATAGATAGATAGATAGATAGATAGATAGATAGATAGATAGATAGATAGATAGATAGATAGATAGATAGATAGATAGATAGATAGATAGATAGATAGATAGATAGATAGATAGATAGATAGATAGATAGATAGATAGATAGATAGATAGATAGATAGATAGATAGATAGATAGATAGATAGATAGATAGATAGATAGATAGATAGATAGATAGATAGATAGATAGATAGATAGATAGATAGATAGATAGATAGATAGATAGATAGATAGATAGATAGATAGATAGATAGATAGATAGATAGATAGATAGATAGATAGATAGATAGATAGATAGATAGATAGATAGATAGATAGATAGATAGATAGATAGATAGATAGATAGATAGATAGATAGATAGATAGATAGATAGATAGATAGATAGATAGATAGATAGATAGATAGATAGATAGATAGATAGATAGATAGATAGATAGATAGATAGATAGATAGATAGATAGATAGATAGATAGATAGATAGATAGATAGATAGATAGATAGATAGATAGATAGATAGATAGATAGATAGATAGATAGATAGATAGATAGATAGATAGATAGATAGATAGATAGATAGATAGATAGATAGATAGATAGATAGATAGATAGATAGATAGATAGATAGATAGATAGATAGATAGATAGATAGATAGATAGATAGATAGATAGATAGATAGATAGATAGATAGATAGATAGATAGATAGATAGATAGATAGATAGATAGATAGATAGATAGATAGATAGATAGATAGATAGATAGATAGATAGATAGATAGATAGATAGATAGATAGATAGATAGATAGATAGATAGATAGATAGATAGATAGATAGATAGATAGATAGATAGATAGATAGATAGATAGATAGATAGATAGATAGATAGATAGATAGATAGATAGATAGATAGATAGATAGATAGATAGATAGATAGATAGATAGATAGATAGATAGATAGATAGATAGATAGATAGATAGATAGATAGATAGATAGATAGATAGATAGATAGATAGATAGATAGATAGATAGATAGATAGATAGATAGATAGATAGATAGATAGATAGATAGATAGATAGATAGATAGATAGATAGATAGATAGATAGATAGATAGATAGATAGATAGATAGATAGATAGATAGATAGATAGATAGATAGATAGATAGATAGATAGATAGATAGATAGATAGATAGATAGATAGATAGATAGATAGATAGATAGATAGATAGATAGATAGATAGATAGATAGATAGATAGATAGATAGATAGATAGATAGATAGATAGATAGATAGATAGATAGATAGATAGATAGATAGATAGATAGATAGATAGATAGATAGATAGATAGATAGATAGATAGATAGATAGATAGATAGATAGATAGATAGATAGATAGATAGATAGATAGATAGATAGATAGATAGATAGATAGATAGATAGATAGATAGATAGATAGATAGATAGATAGATAGATAGATAGATAGATAGATAGATAGATAGATAGATAGATAGATAGATAGATAGATAGATAGATAGATAGATAGATAGATAGATAGATAGATAGATAGATAGATAGATAGATAGATAGAAAGAAAGTTGTTGCTTTTGAGCTTCTGAATAAGTTTAAGACAGATTTTTTTTAAGCTCTTAGGATTTAAAGATATCGTGGTGAGTCAATGTGAAGCAATATTGTAGCAATATTTATGGCGGGTAGCGTTCATACATTTTTATCAATAACGTGGAAAAACTATGCTGTACACGGCAAAGGAGGCGTCAGAGGCGTTTAAGGGGATCTTAGTGGGTTTCAGGGGGTTTCCAGATGTCTCCAAGGGGGTCTGACAGGGTTTAAGGGGCGTTTCTGCAGGTTTGAGATGGATTCCAAGAGGCCTCAGGGCCACTTCGAGCGGTCTCAAGGGATTCCAGAGCGTTTCAAGGAGACTTATGGACGTTTTTGGTGAGTTCAGGAGACCTCAGGAACGTTTCAGAGGGTTCAAACGAAGTAACATGAGAGCTCACGGGCGTTTAAGGGAGTATCAGAGTCGACTCAGGTGGTTTTAGGGAATTCCAGGGAGTCTCATGGGTTCTTCATTGGTTTCCGGGGGGCTTCATGAACGCTTCAATAAGTCTGCAAGGGCTCCGTGTGCCAGTATCAGTAGATCATGACACTAAATGGGACCCTCTTGAAACGCTCCTGAGATCTCCTAGTGTATCTCTTAAACCCCTTGGGACCAGGGAATGAAATTATCGATCACGATCGCGATAGTAGAAAACTCTCCCACACGCATTGTCGGCGAAAAAAGACGTGCGATAAATTCAGACCCGGGTTTCTCCCGAGAATGTGTTTTCGCTCGTTCCGCAGCGCCGAAAATCGATTATCATCAGCAATGAAAAGTTGACTGGTTTGCTTTCTGCTCTTTGTTCGCCTTTCCGTAGTCCCGTCGTCACCGGCTGTAGCTTTTATGTATAAAATTTCTGTCCTCTCTCGAGCAGCTTGTGTGGTCGAGTGGTTATGGTGAGCGCTCATACACATTTTTGTGGAGGGTCTAGGTTCGAATCCCGTTAGCGGCAAATTTTTGTTATTTGCCTTCTGATAATTATCGCGATAACTTTGCAGGCGATAAAGTTGGATAGCGAAAATGAAAACAGCGATTTCCAGTTTTCGGCTATCTTTGATCGGGGACAAACAGCAACGACCGATAAACATTTCTCACAGAAAAAGTAAAAACAGAAAAAATCGGTTGCTCGAAAAACGCCGTTTTTCGTCTCAATTTGCTGATAATTTCACTCCCTGCTTGGGACCGCCTTGAAACGCCTTTGAGATCCTAGTGCCCCCCCCCCCCCCCAGAAACTCCCTGAAATGCTCCTGAGACTCTCTGAAACGCCCCCGAGGAGGCTCTGAGCCCCGACTAAAATCATATGGGGTATCCTTGAAACACCCCTGAAATTTCCTGAGATAGCCTTCTGAAATCGCTCGGTATCGCTTGGAAACCCCCTGATACCCTCTGAAACGCCTATGAGACGACGCTTTGAATTTTTCCTAAGGCCTCCTAGAACCCCCCTGAGATCTCTTATAGCGTCCCTGAGACCCCCTGAACTTCCCAGAAACTCCCTGAAATGCCACTAAAACGGCCCTGAGACCCTCTGGAACTCCCATGGAAACCCTTGAGACCTCTTGAAGCGTCTAAGAGGTCACCTGGAACCCCCTGGGAACCACTGAAACGCCCTCAAAACCCCATCGGATTCTCTTGAAGGCTTCTGAAACCCCTTGTAAAGCCCCTGAGACCTCCAGATACCACACTGAAATCCACTTGAACCGCTTGAAACACCTCTGAGATCTTCTGGTACCCTCTCTGAATCCCCCTGGAACCACCATGAAAATCCCCAAGATCTCCGATACTTCTTGAAATTGCCAGAAACGCTCCTGATACCCTCTGGAATTTCCCAGAATCTCTTTGAGACCGCTTGAAGCACCGCTGAGACCACATGGAACACCATGGGACCTTTCGAAACGCCCCTGAAACCTGGTACATCCCTAAAACACATTAAGATCCCCTGAAACGCTTCTGAAATCCCTTGGTAGTTTCTTGTAGGCCTCTGAAAACCCTATGAAAACCCCCTCTCTGGAGCTCCCTTGGAACTCCATGAGATCCCTTGAAGTGCCCCTGAGCCAACCTGCAACGCTCATGAAACTCCATCGGATCCCCTTGAAGTCCTCTGAAAACCCCCTGAAGCGCCTGCGAGCTCCGCTGGGGTCGGCCAAAATACCCCCCCGAAACTCATTGGGACCCCTTGAAGCGACCCTGAGATCTCTGGTACCCTCCCTGAAACGCCCCTGTAACCTCCCTCTGCTCTCCCCTCTAAACGCATCCTGGCCGCCGATGCTTTTATTACGATCATTACATCCCAAGTAACCTTTAGCACTATATTTCGCCTTTTTGGCACACAAGGCTATTAAGCGGCCAATATAGAGCGTGTTGACTCCTTATTAGCATTATATCAGTTCCGAGGTAAGTTATAGCGCATCGTGGTTACTTGGGATTTTCTTATGCACAATATTGATTCTGAATAGCCCTTCCTCCTGTTATTGAAAAGGTACATATATTGAAGGTACATAAAAGTAACCTGCCTAAAAAGAGGTTTTAGTGTACAAAAAAAATTCCCGAAAAAATCGTGGGATGAAAGCCAATGGAATTCACTATTTAGTGGTCGAAATGATTTTTTTTTTTTTTTTTTTTTTTTTATCTTTATTAAAGAGACTTTCAGCCCTCGGCTGGTTCGTCTCTAGTGGTAGATGGATCTTAAGGGGCCATCTCTAAAAGTGAGAAAAAAAAATACAGAGTTTAAGTACAATATAGAAAAGGATAGAAGCCAGAAGGGCTGATCCCAATGGTTGTTTTAACAAATTATCGGTTCGTTGCTGTCGTCTTTGGTTGTCCTTTTGAGTTGATCCTTGTCGTCAGAAGTATTAGCGTTATACGAGATTGAAGGTCCTATGTCGTAGCTTATTTTTATGTCCTTTTCCCAGTCGATTCCTGATTTAGATTGAAGAGAACAGCTTGGTGTCCTTCAGGAAACATATCAAGGCTGCCTCCATCGCTGAGTCGTTACTTAGAGTTGTTTGGATGTCTCCTAATCCGTGTAGTGTCCGAGGTAGTTCCAATACCGGACAGACGCACAACATGTGTTCCACGGTGTTAGGAGTTCCACATGAATCACATACTTTTCGAAAATTGGCACCTCCTTCCATATTATGTGAGGCCTTCGTGTGTCCGGTCCTGAGACGAGACAGTACTAGTTGCTCTTTTCGATCGATCCTGTCTTCCCAAGGGAATATGTTGCCCTTGACTTTCCGAATAAATAAGGTTCGATCTGTCCACCAGTCCTTGGACCATGCATCTCTTACCACAGTTTTCAACCAGGATTTCACGTCAGCTGCAGGTACCTCCATAGTGAGGCAACGGCCGGTGCGGCCAAGGTTTGCCAGCCGATCCGCTGATTCGTTGCCTAGGATGTTGCTGTGTCCTGGGACCCACATGAAGCTTATGCTGGGAGTACGTCTTGTTTCCAATAGAGTTTGTGTGGCCTGAATCCATGGATGTCGTGTTTTGGGGGACGTGATGGCTAGAATACAGCTGGCGGAGTCGGTAACGATTAACATTGGCTTCGTGGTTGAGTGAGATGCGGCTTTGTGTATAGCTGCTGCCTCTGCTGAAAAAACTGAAGCGGAGTTCGGTAGGCTGTAATATTCATCAAAGTCTTTACCATAAATACCAATTCCAACTGTATTGGATAGCTTCGAGCCATCTGTGTATATTATTTCTGTCTCAGCATAATTCGTCGTTATGCGCTCGTTGAACAAGGCTTTGGCTACAGTCGGATTAGATCCCCTTTTAACCCTATGCTTGATATAGTTGTCTACTTGAGGATCTCTGGCCAGCCAGCTCCTAGGACCAAGCCGGTGTAGCCCAGCCACCGGGGGGAGCGTGACTCCGGCCACTGAGTTCAGGATCCGGTCGGCTTTCGTGGCAAGGAAGGCCGGTGATCCGTCACCCTCAGTACGTTCCAGAAAGCTAACGGCTTTACTTCCGATTGCGATCGCAACCTTGTAGATGAACGGCATAACCCCAGCTTCCACGCAAGTGGCTTTTGCGGGTGTTGATGGCAATAGGCCAGATATAGCTCTTATCGCGTTGTTGTACGTAGGACTCAAGATGTCAATGAGTTCATTCGAAGCTCTGCATGTAATTTCAACACCGTAGAGGAGGCGGCTACAAATAATTGCATCTGCAACTCTCAATCGTGATCTTCTATCGCTCCTCGTTCGCTTGTTGGAAAGGATTTTCAGTAAGTTAATTCGATTCCGGCAGCTTTTTTTGATGTCGTCGAAGTGGGCTCGAAAGGATAGATGACGGTCAAAAGTGATGCCAAGTATTTTCGTTGTTCGTCTGGTGGGGATTGGCTTTCCTTTAATGGAGATCGATTGCCGCGGTGGGAGATGTTTTTTGGTACATATGTGCATTCTGACACACTTCTCTGGAGAGATGTCGAAGCCAGTCATATCGGTCCATTTCACCACTGCATTTACTGCAGCTTGTAGTTTCTTCAGAACAACCTTTGGATACTTTCCGGTGGATACCAACAGGATGTCGTCAGCATAAACAAAAATGAAAATGCCTTTGGGTAGCACGCTAAATACTCCATCCATGGCTACTAGAAATAAAGTGACCGCGATCACTGATCCCTGTGGGACGCCCGTCTCTTCTGAAACGGTTTTTGAACGATGGTTTCCTATAATCACCTGGAAGGTTCGATTCGTCAAAAAATTTTTTATGAACGCTAGCATATTCCCGGCAACTCCCCACCGCGCTAGTTTTTCTAGTACGCCGGGAGTCCACGCTCTATTATATGCTTTAGCCAAGTCTAATGAAGCTACTTCGATGTGCTCGCCACGAGACATCGCGTCGTCGAGGGTCTGGCCAAGAGTAGCAAAGTACGTTCCTGTGCCCAGGCCAGGGCGGAATGCGTGCTGCCGATAATCTAGTTTTCCATTTTCATCTAGAAATTCCATCAACCTTCGATTGACTAATCTCTCCATTATTTTTGATATACAGCTTGTTAGGGCTATTGGTCGATAGTTTTTTGGGTCACTAGCTGGTCCAGTACTCTTTGGGATGGGTATGATTAGGCTGTGGCGCCAACTATCTGGCATTGTTCTAGATGTCCATTCCTTGTTGATCCCCTCGAGTAGGATGTTTTTACAATGTGTTGGAAGGTTTTTGATCATCTGGTAGCTGATTTCGTCCGGCCCTGAAGATTCACCGCTACATTTTTGGAGTACGAAGTCTAACTCTTTTGTTGAAAAAGGATGATTGTAAGTTTCGTTGGCATCGAGGGCAACTGTGAAACTAGTAATCGCAGTCACTGCGTCGGGATGGCGCTTTAAAAATGGTTTCGGGTACTTTTGAAGTGAAGAAAGGTTGAAGAAGTGATCGGCTAGTAAGTCGGCAATTTGCCCTGGATCTCTGATGGTTTGATTTCCTAGTTTCAGTGCCATACCATTCTTCTTTCTTCTACCTTGAATGGCATTCACCTTACTCCAGAGTTCGGCAGAAGACTGAGAATCGTTAATACTATCCAGGAAGCTTGCCCAAGATTGCTCTTTCGCCTCTCGGATGGTTTGTCGACATACGTTTCTGGCATTACGGAGTTTCTGTAGCACTTCTTCTTTTTGGGGATGGTTTTCTGGAAGCCGCTTGGCAGCTCTGAGAGCCTTCCGCCTTGCTTTCACAGTCTTTTTAATTTCTTCGGACCACCAAGGGAGGGCGCGGCGTCCAGGATTTGCACTGCTCTTTGGAATGTTGGCTTTAGCAGCTTCATGGATTGCTTCAGTAATTTCCACTATAGATTCGGGAGGAGAGCTCTCGAGGAGGCTGTTTATTGATGACCGAAAACCATCCCAATCGGCTTTTTTGTACACCCATCGAGGTCGACGCGTTGTGTTCGGGGGAGTGTCGTTCAGAAGAATGGTGATTGGGACGTGGTCACTTCCCATCGGGTCCGTTTCTGCTGTCCAGTTGATCCGGCTAACGATGGACGTGGAGGCTAGGGAGATATCTATTGCTGATTCTTGCCGGCCTCTCATAAAGGTTGGTGACCCGTCGTTCAGAATGGAGAGCCCAATTTGACCAGTTATTTCAAGTATGGCAGAGCCACGAGCGTCAGTTTGGCGGCTTCCCCACGCTTGATGATGTGCGTTGCTATCTCCAAGGAAAATCATTGGTTCTGGCAGCTTTTCTACTATTTGTGCTATCTGGTTTTCAAGATCAGGAATATTTTGGTTCGGGATATAAACTGATACTATCGTAACTGGAAACGGCCAGGACATCCGTACAGCGACAACTGGAAGGTTGGTATTAAGATCTATAACAGAGAACGGTAGTTCGGCTGCAACGCCGATGCCTACGGAATGATAAAAGTTTCGGTTCGTTTTAGTAATCCATTTGTACTTTTTTCCCAGCGTGTTGTCCATGGTTCCTGGCACTGCTTTGTGAACTTCTTGCAGGGCAATTACCGAAGGTTGTTTGTCGAGAACAATCTTTTCTAGATCGGGTAGATTATTAAAGAATCCGTTCATGTTCCACTGTAGGATCCACGCATATCGTCTGCAGCGGCCAGGATGACAGTTTTTCCTTGGATTGATGAAGTCTGATGAGGTTTGCTCAGGAACATGTCTTGGTAAAGTGACCTTAGTCGAGAGAAGGGAACAGTCCGGCTCTCCGGGTGAGTACGATCTACTATTGTTGCTGGAGCATAAAGTCCCGCTGGACACAGGTCCAGGGCCAGGACTCTGAATACCTTGGTTGATAATATAATTACTTACTTGACAAGGGGAAAATACTTTACCCGGGCCATCGGAATTGAGTGTTATCCTCGGAAGAGTGTTGGGCGCTATCGAGAAGTTGGGACGAATTGTTCTTGTCCCCGCACTGCGAATTCCCGAGGGTCCTGGTTTTATAGACGCTAAGGATCCATACCGGGCTTGATGAAGTTGGTCGTACAGATCGGCGTTGCTAACTTCCTCACCAAGGGGTGGCAGTGTAGAAGTTTTAACTTGTCTGGTTGGGGCTGGAGCATATCGCAATGGTCTGCTACGGGTTCGGATCGGATATCTTCTTGAATTATTCTTGATTCCCTCGCTGTCCGAAGGAAGATGGAAGTCCCTTTTCGTCACATTTTCGTTTGACAGACGTTGTTCGGCATTTTCACGTTCTCCATCGCTGGTCTTGGCTCCCACGTCGTCCTCAGGGGAACAAGTATTTCTACTTTTGTGCGTCCCTCTTCCAGAAACCTTGGATAAACGGTCCGTTGTCTCCGGCATGACTTCCGATTCAACGGGGCAAATTCTATCCGGATAGGTATCTGGGGAAGATGGGGAACGGGTTTGTGTGCCCTTGTGCGTCCCATATGCAGCGAGAACTCTTGGACGCCGGAGGTTGTCCGCCAGTTCCGGTTGGGGTGTAACTTCCGCACTGGCGGGGCCCCGGCTGTCCAGAGTCTCAGCTGTAGTTGCTCTAGTTGTCGTGTTGTTCGGTGGTAGGGTAGATGATGGTTCAGTCAACTCTCGGTTTGTCTTCTTGTCTGATTCAGTGATTGTGTTGAAGATGGTGATATGATCAAAAAGGCATCTTGGTTTTAAGCTTTATCTGAGAGGACTGAACGGATTGAGTGGCGATTATTCGAGATCATTGGTACACTTTCCTGCGGCGCCGCCTCGCTTGGATTTGGAGGTACGGCTGTTCGTGTCGCTGTTCGAATCGGTTGCTGGATGAGTTCTTTTTGTTGGAATAGAGGCGTTGGTACCAATTGAGGTCGTAGTTTTCACAGAATGTTCGGACTGGAAGCTCTTCATGCTTTCTTCAGAGGAGTGTTCTCTATCAATGGCTTCGTACTCGCTGCGGTGTTTCTGCTTTTTGCGGCTCTTTTTGGATTTTCCCGACGGACTGTTTTCGCTGCTGTTGTTTTCTGCCACCCACTTAGAACAAAGTGATCTTGTCCTGGGTTCTCTGCTGGTCTTGGTGAGATGACTGTTCGATGAGGATTTCTTCAGAGCTGATGTGGTTTCGGTGTTGGGTGTGATGGGCTGACTGGAAGGGATTACGAACTGACTGGATTCAATGTAGCTGCAGTCAATTTCATTTTGTCGCAAGCGGGAGATTTCATAATCCTTCTCCTGAATAGTCTTCTGAAGTTGAGCTACTGTTTCGGTTAGCTGGTTGACCCGGCGAATAAGATCTTCTATCGTACCGTTCTGTTGGACCTGTTCCATCCTTTTTCCAACACTGCGGTTTTGGAGTGCAATTTCCATTTCCGCAATTTTCTCGTCCTTCCGTTTCGAATCCTCCTGAAGCTGCTTCACCATGACAGACAAGTTAGTAATCTCTCTATCCTTGCTTAGACTGGCCACTCCAGCGTATGACCCAGTGTTCCCAGATGCGCTATGTTGAGCCTCGTATTCTCTTCTGGCCTGGGGGTAAGAGTAGCCCATGTCGACACGGATGTGCTGGATGGCAGTCTCCTTAGCATAGATGGGACACTTTCGGCTGGAAACGGCGTGTTCGCTAGTCCGACAGTTTTTGCAATGTGGTTGATTGGTACATGCCGGTCTTCTGATAGGAAGCCCTTCATTCAACGCGTCCTCACTGCCCGTTCCGTTGGTGGAAGTCGTTTCAGGATGCACTTGAGAGCATGTCCCGCAGATTTGATGTGGCTCTTTGCACCGCTTTCGAGTGTGCCCATACTCCCAACAGTGGTAGCAGAGCATGGGTGCGGGGTAGAAGTTCCTGGTTTTGCATCGTGTCCAACCAAAGTCGATGTGGTCGGGGATGACCGTTCCGACAATTGACAAGATCATAGTGGGTGTATTTTCCAACAAACCGACAGAGTTCTTCTTCTGGATTCGGCGAATATCTCGTACACCTTGACTAGCTAATTGTTCCTTCAGGTACGCGTCAGTTAATCCTACTGTATCACCATTGCTGACAACACACTTGGTAGTGTTGAGCTGTGGGTGTTCATTAATCATCACCTTGGTTCCATCGATGAGCCGGTCCATTTTCAGCAGTCTCTGGAACTGCGCGTTGCTGCGTACTTTCAAAGCGTACGATATTCCTCGGTTTTCCTTGAAGGCCCCATCAATAGGCCCGCCGATACATTTTTCCACCGAGAGCCGCAGTAAGAATGGGTCGTTGGGAAGTGTGGCATTTTCCCCTACAGCCTGCATCTTTAACACCTGGAGTGGTCCTGAGGTACCATCTTTGTCCATGTAGGTAGGTAGTCGTTGTCCAGCATAGCTTCCTTGGAACATATTTCGCGGGCTCCATCCTCCACCACCAGGGCCCCCTGGGTCCCCTCTGTGGGGAGAGAACCCGCTCACCGGTATCATACCGGCTGTACGGGATAGGCTAATCGCTGTAAAACTTTTGCTAATTTACTCGCGGGCGGCCTTTTGTCCAAAATCGAAAAGAGTAATGATTTTCAGTACACTTGCACTCGCGCCGAACTCAATAGACGCGCAAAATCGCAAGCTTGAAATGAAGCAGACAGAGCTTCAATAGAAAGAACAATCGAACGCGTGCACTACACCGCAGGTAGTCCCCGAAATGATTGCTGATACTGTTTCCAAGGAAAAGCCGTTCAAAGTAATGAAACGTATGTTTGTTTTGGAATGAATTTTATGATTGAAACATGAAACCTGGAGTAGTCTTGTTTGTCAATTAGAAACTGGCATGAAAAAAAATCTTGCTTGTCTGCTTACCTGTTACAATCTAATGAAACAAGTGCACATTGTCATCTAGTCTAGTCTAGACTCGGATTCTATCCACCACCACCGTAATTCATGGAAGCCAATCGATCGCCTAATAGGTCCCTTTCATTGATTGATTGTACCAACCGTTGTCGTCGTTGCCGTGTTTCGAAACTGCAGGCCTAAATGACCGAAACGGTCTTCCACCCGTATGTTAATTCACACCTCCCAACCTCCACCCGGTTCCCATTCTCATTCCGAACTCAGTCAGTGAACGCCACGCCGCACCGCAATCTGACGACGACGGAGGTCGAGGAAGGATTCCCCTCATTTAATATTCATCATTCTATGCGCACGGTTGCAGCACAGGTTGGATCCGCCACCAGACAAACGGACAAATCAATTACCTGCCTGCCCGCGCGGAGGAAACTAGTCGACCATAAACGCTGAAGAGGTTCGCAGGTCGGGTACCTGCGTGTGCTACGCACGGTCGATCTTCGAGGTAGCGAAATTCCCCAAGGGTTGCAACCGACCGACAATGAACCCATCAGGATCGAGGCGGCGACGACACTTGTTCGGCAAAATTGGCGACAACGATAAGAAACTTTCCCACCACTTACGTGCCAGAGCGGTGAATAATTGAGGATTGCAAACCGTATACGTACCTCCTGTGCTAGATCTACATACCGGATAGAAGGCGGGCGAGTGAAGAGCTCTGAGGGACCGATAAACTGTCGCAGTCGATAGAATCAGATTTGACGCCGGTTTACCGGTTGTCTCTTTTGGCGAATTGCAACAAGTGGGTACAAGTGTGCACCAGGGAGTTGTGCACCGATGAAGGGGTGTGTGAGGGTAGATTTTGAGTGCCGGGTTAATAAGAGGCTAGTCCATTTAGCGATGATGGCTCATTTGCGGCGAATCGATAGGGGCGATAGCATCTGAACGCGGTGTACGCTACCTGCGGAATAGGAACGGAACTGTGATCTTGCGCGAGGAGGAGTGTTTTAGTCTTAGTCTAGTGCTAGTCGAAGGTCAACGGAAGAGCTATGAAGAGCGTGAACTGGGTGTACACTACAGTGGGGCTGTTGGCGGGGGTTTTGCTAGTCAGTGGAAATCCGTTGTTCTGGGAAAGGTGCGTTGGATGCGAAGATAAGCATAATTTTGTGAATAATTTAGAGTAATGAGTGTTTCTTTTCTTACAAATCCAGCCATAAACCTGCGGTGGTGGTGAGCAAGCTGGATATCACGGACTCTACTATCGATAGTGATCGGATTAGTACATTGGTGGATAACGACGCAGAAGAGCAAACTACGGGTGAAGTTAACGATGCTGACGTGGCCGAAAATGAGGTTGACAATGGAAAGCGAGGGATGTCTACCACGGAGAGCAGGAAAACAACGGATGAAAGTGAGTCAGAAGCTAGCGGCGAAGACAATTCGACGCAAACAGAAGACTCCACGGTGACGGAAACAGAAAATCAGACAGTCGCTCCAAGCTCAACTCCAGGAGACTCCGAGACAACAGGAGAAGAAGAAGTCAGCTCAACGCTGACTACTCAGTCAGCTGCAGCATCGACAACTAACGCCGCAACGGATTCAACAGCCGAAGAAACGGAAGTTGTATCCGGCTCGACAGCAACAAACACCGAATCGTCACCAGAATCAACAGTAACGGGAGAACTTACGGAAACAGTGGATATTACTACTTCGACTCCAACGGAGCCCTCCACAGCGTCCACGAACACTGAACCTGGTGCAGAGTCTACCGAGACCTCGCTGCAAACGGAAACCGATTCATCTATGGTGACAACCACAGGATCTACATCTGTGGAAACAGAATCCACACAAGGGGAAATTGCATCCACTGAAATAACAACCTCAACGACTGAAAGTGCTTCGACAGAGACGGAAACCGAGTCTACTAATACCGAACCAGCAACTCAGTCAACTGAAGAGACAACTGTAGTAACAACAGAAGCATCTGTTACGCGAACAACTCAGACCGAAACTGAACGCCCAGAAACCGAATCTACTGAATCTACAGTTACTGAAAGTAATTCATCGGCAGTTGTAACTGAATCAACAGAAACAACCGACTCGGCTACCTCTGAATCCACCGAGGGTACAACTCAGACTGAATCCGAGCCCACTGAACCTGCGGATACCACTTCGACAGAACCTCAATCAACGCAAACCACGGAATCCACGGAAACAACCGACACAGCTACCTCCGAGTCCACCGATGGTACAACTCAGACTGAAACAGAGACTACTGAACCTGCTGTGGCAACTACAGATACTACCACGACAGAACACCATTCGACTCAAACCGCGGAATCTACGGACACAACAGTCTCTGTAACAGTCACTGAAACAACTGAAACAGAAACCACAGTGACGGAAACGGAATCTACCGGTGCTACGGATACCACCCAAACTCAAACGGAGACCACAAATGCAGAAACCACCTCAGCGACGGTTACCGAATCCGGTAGCACGCAAACGGAATCCACGGAACCTGCGGCAACAGAATCCACCGTGACGGAAACAGAATCCACGGCTTCTACCCAAACCGTAACCACGCCTGAGGCGTCGGAAACCACGCAAACCGAAACCGATCCCACGGAACCTGCAACGGTGACAACGGAATCCGGTTCGACCGAAACTGAATCTCCTTCAACAGAATCCACGGTGCCAAGCACTACGGAAACCACATCCACGGAAGCGGAAACCACTGAAACCGAAGAGGTTACGACCGAAACAACGGAAGCCCCGGAAACTGAATCCACCGTGACCAAGGAGGTCACAACAGATCCGACCACCACCACCACTGAAACAGGATCTACTGTGACGAACGCTGCAACTACCGAATCCAGCACGGAAACTCCGTCTACGGTAACCGAGTCCACAGCGACTGAAGAAGCTTCGGAAACCACCGACGACGGGACAACGCAAACCGAGTCGTCGACTAGCGCCACAGATCCCGAAACGGAGACTACCGCAGCGTCCAGTGGTACGACTCAAACGGAGTCCACCGAAACCGAGACGTCGGAACACTCAACCGAAGTAACGGAAACGACCTTTTCGGGAGTCGCGAGCACAACAGCGGCCTCGACGAACACAACCACGGTGCCCTCGACTACGACGACGACAACAACAACAACAACCGTGGCGTCAACGACGACGACTACAACGACAACCACAGCTCCCGCGAGTACGGTAACTCCGGCTAGTTCGACGGCTACGACGACCCCCGCCCCAGAGGGATCCACCGCTGCCTTCACCACACCCATCAGTCTAATTTGTCTGCTGATAACCTCGACGGTGGGGCTCCTGCTGGGTCGTTGAAGTGGCTGCGCTCGACTACACATGGGGCTCTGTAACTAGATAACGGGATATAGAGAGGATGAGAGGTGCACTCCACTTCGATGGAGCCTAGATTTTGTACGTCTGATAGGAGCGTTTGGAGGTTTAGTAGCGTCGATACTGTTGTTGACTGTCCGTAAGCCCTCGGCGATTATGTGATTACGCGTATAATCTATTTAGAATCAGTTCGTACCTTTATCAACAGTATAAATATAGTTAAGATTCGATGTGCTAAAAGTGTTGCTGTCGTTCGATGACTCACGGCGAGTCATTTCTGGACAGACAGCGGGAACGTTGTTCAATAAATTAAGTTTGATGTTAGTTTTTTTTTGCGTTTTCTCTTCCATTCCAGACTAGGTTTAGATACAAAGCATTATGCGTCTCCATCGATTAATAGCACTTCAGAGTTCAGTGCGATTCCACACTGTACGAGTTGGATCGCAAGCCCCAAAATCTGTAGGGCTCGTTTCCAATGCTACTTCGTGCAAGCTTCCGAGCGAAAAGCTTTTTGGACATACACTTTGATTTACAGTGAAAACATCTCATATCAATTCAAGCCTAGTCATTGCCAAAAGCTGTGGACAGAGCCACTGAACAAGAACCCACTGGCTATTTATCTCAAGTATCCATAGGTATTAATAAATTGTCTGAAATCAGTATTGGTTGTAATAATTGGGTTGCATTGGCTTTTCTCGGTGACCGAGTCACCGGGAAAAGCCAATGCAACCCAATTATTATATATTGCACGGTGATTACTCAAGTTTATTATCAGTATTGGTTGTGTTTTTAAGGAGTTAATTCAGCGTCATGAATGCAAATAATCTTAATAATCTCAACACTAGTATTTGTAATACTTGTCCAAGTCCAAAAAGCTCCAAATGAATGGCTTCGTTAGCAAGCCAGCTTTTATCTCGCCGGTTTGACAGCACTCCAATTTTACGGTTCCTCGCTCACACAGCTTTGTCTCCACGGTTTTGGATCTCTTGCTAATCCTCGCAGGTTGCACGAAAACGAGACAGCCCTGATTGTCTTCACGGACTGTTATCGCAGCAGTCTCCTTCTCGTCCAAATCGTTCAACAAACGCCTCACTCTAAGAATCTCCTGGCACGTCTCCCCCAAAGCAATAAACTCTGCCTCCATGGAGGAGACGCTAACGCAGCCCTGGCGACGGCTCGTTCGCGATACGGCGCCACCAACAAAGAACGCTACAGAACCAGTCATGGATTTCCGGGTCCCAGCCCAGTCCACGTCCGAGTACGTAACTAGATTGTTGGTCTCAACTCCTCCCAGCTTCAGTTTCCAATCGGCACACCCGCTTGGCGGCTGTCCAATCACTCTCCGTAGGCGCAGCAAACTTTCTGCCCAAAATCGACGCGCAGGCAGCAATGTCGGGTCTTTCACACACTGCCACGTACATCAGTGCCCCAACGACGCTTTGCTATTTGATACTGTCCTCCATGACGTTGCTGTCCGTTGAACTCTTGAGGAAGCCCTGGTCCATGGGCGTCTTCGCAACTTTCGCATTCTCCAATCCAACTTTATTGACAAGCTGCTCGATGTAGCGCTGCACACCCATGCTGTAGACTCCATCTTGCCCGCGTTGCAGTTCCAGTTCCAAAAAATTCTTCGCTTCGCCGAGCCAGCAAATCTCGAAGTGTTTCCTAAGAGCTTCGTAGACACGCTTGTTCTCCGCTTCACTTGCGGAAGCGACAAGCAGATCGTCGACATATACGATGAGGTAGATCCGGACTCCAGTTTTGATAGCAGTGGACAGACAAGAATCGGCCGAGTTCGCGACAAATCCCATGCTCTTCAACACACCGAACAACTTTTGGTTCCAGCATCTAGCGGATTGCTTTAATCCGTAAATGCTTCTTCTCAATCTGCATACTTTCTCCTCCTGACCGCGCACTGAATATCCGGGCGGTTGGCGCATGTACACCTCTTCATCAATGTCGCCGTACAAATACGCCGTCTTTACATCCATGTGCCGCAAAGGTAGTCCGTCGCGCCCGGCCAGTGCCAAAAGTGTCCGCAATAAGGTGGCATGTCGAGTAACAGGGACAAAGACTTCGTCAAAGTCCACACCGTACCGCTGCGACTAGCCTTGGGCTATGATGCGTCACTTCACCCACTTCGTTCTGTTTCGCCTTGAATACCCAGCGACTGCCCACAATTTTCTTGTCGGCTGGCAAGTCAACTAGGTCCCAAGTTCCGTTCACCATGTGCGAACGGTATTCGTCGTCCATCGCACTTCACAGGATCTCGATTCAGAAGACTACATCGCTTCGTTGAAGGTCGTTGGTTCCACCACTACTAAGGTAGCTACACTCGCGTCGTAGTCCTCCAAGTGCTTCGGCAACTTGCCGCGATTCCTCCCCGTTGGTGCACCAGCTTCGGGAACACGCTCTAGAACTTCTTCAAGATCGTCCGACTCTTCAGGTGGCTCCGTCTTGATCGCCAGCAGGTCTACTCCGGAAACACCGGAATCATTCATGCCGTAGAGCTGCTCACTCTCACTCTGCTCTTCACTGTCTGCATCCTCACTGACATTGTCCTCGGGTTCAACAATCTCCTGCTGCTGAACCGCGCGCTCCGACTCCCGCAGCGGAATCCAGTTCACATCGTCGTCTATCGGATCCGGCACAGTTCTCCGTTGGTGCTGAGGCATGGTTTCCTCCTCCTCAAGCTCCAGAAACTTGGCGTCGCGGCTAATCGTCACCTTCTCCGTCTCCAGGTCCACGAACCGGTAGATCTTATGCTGTTCGGAATAGCCAATGAATGTCATTGTTCGTGCCTTGCACGTTTCGAGTCTGGAACATGAACCCACGCCTTGCACCTTGAGATAATTCATGTTGGGTTTTCGCCCATACCACTTCTCGAACGGCGTGCAACGGCCATCGGTTTTGCAGGTGAGCGGCCGCCATCACGGCCGCACCTCAATATTTTTCTCCAGCTTGCCATCTTCTGCAGCTAGCGATTTCTTCTTTCGGCGACTCCGTTTTGTCGAGGAGTGTGTATTCCGCTTTTTTTTATACCCTCCCGCACAAAGAAACTCTGCAAGCGCTCATTGTGGCTCATTGCAGTACTCACCGCTGCTATCTGACCTAACTACCTTTGGTTTTCTCCCGAAAAGTGTTTCAACGTACCTGAAATACCTACTCCATCAGCTTTTCGGGGATCTCGGACTTCTTGTCCAATAGAGCACTGCATGAAATTCTTTCCTTCTCTTTCACTTTCATAGAAATTTTGTAAACAACAAGGCCAAGAAACGTCAAAATCCCATACAAAATCAAAATAATGCAGTGCCCTATAGGGCACTGCATGAAAATGTCTCCTTCTCTTTCACTCTTACAGAAATTTTGTAAACAACAAGGCCACGAAACGTCAAAGTCCCATACAAAATCAAAACAGTGCAGTGCCCTATAGGTACATAACAGCATACCTACTGTGATCGTCGATGACAGTCATGAGAAAACGATTGCCACTCGGTGTGGGTGTATGCATCGGACCGCACAAGTTTGTGTGACCATGCCTAGAGGAGTCCACCCTAGAAATGGGAGGCCACCGGCTTACTGGTGGACCGAAGCGATTGCGGACCTGCGCCGCACCTGCCTACGGGTTAGGCGGCGGATGCAGCGAGCACGATCAGAGGGAGAGCGAAACGAACGGCGGGTGGTGTTCGCCGCTGCAAAAGCCGCGCTTAAGACCGAGATAAGAGCAAGGAAAACGGCCTGCTTTGAGGGTCTCTGTCAGAGTGCCAATGTGAACCCGTGGGGTGACGCCTACAGGATCGTTATGGCCAAGACGAGAGGTGTGATGGCTACAGAGCAATCTCCAGAGATGTTGGAGGATGGGATCACCGGAGGGCTTTTTCCGCGTCATGATCCTAGTCCTTGGCCTCCTTTCGTAGGACAGCCGGGGGCTGGGGCTGACGGTGAGGAGAGGGTCACCGATGTGGAACTTGCGGGGATAGCAAAATCCCTTAGCGTAGGTAAGGCCCCATGTCCGGACGGAGTTCCGAACCTGGCCTTAAAAGTAGCCATTGCAGAGGCTCCCGAGATGTTCAGGTCTGCTATGCAGAAATGCCTGGACGAGGGAGTTTTCCCAGAAGCTTGGAAAAGGCAGAGCCTGGTATTATTGCCAAAGGCGGGGAAACCATCCGGAGACCCGTCAGCATATAGACCAATATGCTTGATAGACACGGCGGGGAAGGTGCTCGAAAAGGTCATCCTCAATAGAATGTTGAGGTTCACCGAGGGCGAAAATGGTCTTTCGAGTAACCTGTACGGCTTCCGGAAGGGGAGGTCCACCGTAGACGCTATCTTGTAGGTTACAAAAACCACCGAGAAAGCACTCGAGCCTAAGAGGAGGGGAATTCGCTTCTGTGCGGTAGTGACTTTGGATAAAAGGAATGCGTTTAATAGCGCCAGCTGGTCTGCTATTGCCGATGCGCTCTTGCGTCTGAGGATACCGGGGTACCTGTACAAGATTCTCGAAAGCTACTTTCAGAATCGTGTACTAGTTTACGACATGGAAACACGACATGAGTCCCGCAAGGTTCCATCCTGGGTCCGGTGTTATGGAATGTCATGTACGACGAGGTGTTGCGGTTAGAGTACCCAGTGGGAGTGGTGATCAGGGGCCTACATCGTCGAAACCAAAACATGACGCTGAAAGCGAGCGCCCATCAGCATCGGACGGACGCCGACGACGGGAACATTCAAAACAACATACATGCGCTTCGCTTCATCCGCTCTTCTTGTCACTTTCTTCGACGCAACGATTACCACTGGTGATTGTCGGATTTGCCGACGACATTACGCTCGAAGTCTACGGTGAAGCGATAGAGGAGGTGAAGTTGACTACCGACCACTCGATCAAGGTTGTGGATGCGTGGATGCGGTCCAGGAAACTGGAGCTGGCTCACCACAAGCTAAGGTGACGGTTGTTAACAAATCGAAGTCGGAGCAGCAGACGGAGATCAGTGTAGGCGAGTGCACTATCCTGTCAAAGCGCTCCGTCAAACACTTGGGCATGATGATCGACGATAAGCTTACTTTCGGTAGCCACGTCGATTATGCCTGTAAAAGAGCCTCCGGCACTGTCCCGGATGATGTTAAATAGCTCTGCGGTGTACGCCAGTAAGCGTAGCTTCTGGTTCGTGTTGCAACGTCCACATAGTGGATAGTGTGCAACGACTTAGGTATGGCGGCCCGGCGTGAGGCACTGCGCTAAGTACTGAATGCTACCGACGGAAGCTGGAATGTATTTACAGGCTTATGTGCCTGAGGGTTGCGAGCGCGTACCGTACCGTGTCACATGACCGTACCGTGTCGTTGCTGCAGGCTACGCAGCTAACCTTGAGGGTGCGATGTGCACTATCCCCTCTCTGAAGCAATACCTTCTTGGTGGTTCCGGAGAAACGAAGTGTTTGGCGACCATAAGAATGTGTTTTAGTGGGTCAAGGAGAGAGTAGTCCTGGCTTTTACTATTGTTGTAGAATACGGCCTTAACCCCACACTACCCTAAGCTTCCTGTTACGGTGTCTGTTGAGCAGATTTTTCCCCCTATTGTTTAGAAGGAAAAAAAAAATGTGGTTCATGTGGTGAGCATCCATTGAATACGTCATGCGAGAAACCGCGAGAAACTGGAATTTCCATACCTCCTCGTCCTTCGTGCGAGAGTTTTCTATACTTGATACGTCGCTTGTCACACATCCCTGTAACTGAGCAAGGGCCGTGTTACTCCCAGCAAGGATGAAACCCCCGTCTTCAAGCCTCAGGGTCGGCAAGACGCTCGTGACACTCCGCGAAAGAAAACACTTATAGCTTCGATTAATAAAACTCCCTCTATTCTCTTGGTCTCGTGTACACATTTATTTCACTTCCTTCTTGACGTCCTACTCTCCTACCACTTTCCTCTTGCTTTCTCCCACCTAGCTTTCTGGCGTCCGCCCTTAACACCGGACGACGCCTCCCACTTCCTTACTTTTCTACTCCTACCTTATTCGCAGACTTTCTACACTTATCTTCGGGGCCCCGCGCACTGCACTGCCTTCGCTCCGCTCCTTTCGCCTGTCCACTGGCTCCTTCTCTCCTTCCTGGGCCAGGGGGCGGGCAATTCTTCTCCTTTCCTCTCTCTTTCGTTGGCTGCAGCCTTTCGCGGACCTTCCTCCTGTCCCGTGCGCCCCTCGAGTGTGTTGACGGACTCGAGGCTTCAGTGATCCGTAGAGTCACTGGAAAAAGCCTGGGTTCGTCGGCGCGTTTGGTGGTTGTATCGGGTACAGGGGTGATGCGGACGCACTACAAAAAGGTGAGTAGGGTCTACGCTGCGGTGTGGCTCCAAAAGATACAGCAAAGTTCTGTTTTAAAATAAAAACCGCGAGGTCCTGGATGTCCAGTTTCTCCTTCACACTTCCTTTTCTCCTAATCCTTCACAACGTCTTTCTTATACTCCAACTCTTAACTTCTACACTTTCTTAAAATTCTCCGGATGTCTTTCTACTTTAAAAAATTGCAACTCTACTGTATGCAGATCACCAGGCTAATCTCTGTTGTAATGGAGCTCGTTGACCCCGAACCTTTGGCCATTGACCCGCCGTACATCCTCCTCATGATGGCCACCCAGTTCGCCTCCCATGGCCGCCCATTTCGCCACCCCCATGGCCGCCCATTCGTGCAGTCCTGTGCAGCCTGGTCATCGTCCTTGTATAGAGCAGTGCAGTGATGGCTGCGTTCGTGGGATTTTTGGGACGTTACACTTAACCTAACTACAAACGTTTTCTTTTTTTATACAAAATACGACGAATATTACACGCGACAAATCTCATCAATACTGGACGTTACACTGACACTTGTTACACTCTCCCCCCGCTCGGGTAAAAAAATTTTAGTGAAGCTAATATTTTTTTCGTTTAAAAACACTTAACACCGCGACAACTTAACACGTACCTCTGAACCTGAACTTCACAAACTTTGTTGACAGACACTTATTTTTTTACAATGAAAGCGACAAAATCTTGACACATTGCTCCACTCCTTCAATTTCAAAAATCCACTTGGGTAAGAGAGCATTTTATTTCAGCACAGGTATGGGACGGGGTCATAAGGCATCATCGTTGGATTTTCCAACTCCACGCAATTTAAAGGTAAAACCTTCTACTGACCATCAGCGTACTAAGACTCCGGTCTCCAGCGTACCCAAAAGTGCTAATTTTATTGACCAACATTGATGAGAAATGATTTAAAAATATTTACAACAAGTTAAAATTATATATTTTACAAATTAAAAACCACAAAAAACGAATTAAAACTTTTCTAAAAAAACTACTATTTTAATGAGCATGCTAAAATTGATAAAACATGCAAAAAAATTAAACTAAATTCCGGAATTACTATTTACAAAAACAACGTTGCAGAGTCACTCTCTACTACGGTATGAAATGTTTAGTACAATGAAATATTTCCAGTGTCGGAGTTCACTGTTGATCGGCCGATCTTTTGTACTATTTCTAACGCGCGATACTGTTATCATGATCAACTGTGTGTGCATACTTCGGGAAGATCGAGCTGTCAAACAAGGCTATTGTTGAAAAATGGTAAGTGTCCAATGCGGTTTTGGTTGGAAAAATTAATTGTGGAATGGGCATTTTACAGCTACTTTTTTGTCATTTTAATGACATTTCGTCGACGAAAGTTTGGCCAAATGATCATTTTAATGGTTTAAAGCTGTTAAAGAGCTATTCCCATAAGTATTTTTCTAATCAAAAGCTCATTAAGATACATGGCATGAAGCATGATATCAGGTAAGTACTTATTGTTTTATTTAGTGAACCGTTGTGCTATTGTGGGCATGTGAATTGATTATTCTAAATTGTTTAATCATCTATCTGTTCCTATTTGTAATGTGATTGTTCTTGTTTGTCGCACAATCCAGTCTAGCTCTTTATGCTGCAAGTTCTAAATCTATCATGCTCGCTTTTATCTATCACTGGCAATGCAACCTTAGACTGGTTCAAAACAGGATTGCATGCTCAATGATAAATTGCAAATTGCATGTTAAAATTTTTCTAGAACACAAAATCTTTTAAACTAACAAATTAAAATAAGTTAAAACAATTTTTAAAAAAATACACGTTAAAATTCAACATCACAAAATTATTAAAATATTCTACGATTTCCTAGGATTTTTATTACTGCCTGACATTCGTGGCGATTAACGTTTGAATGGACAGATGAATGAGTGGATGCATCTGCCGCTGCATACCACTGAATGAGTCCGTTTGTTCCCTCCTCGAATAAGGATTATCCAAATGGCATCTGACGTGGTTTCCAGATGAGGCTTTTACGGAAACCCGGTCGTCCACCAATTTGACATCCTGATCCTCAGGAACAAAACGTACCACGGAGAGATTTTCCGTTTACGCCTTCAAATCTGCCGACGAAAATACACCGAGTGACTTGCCATTCAGGTCGGAGACTTCGTAAGAGCTTGTTCCCTTCTTGGCTACAATAATGCAGGGAGTGTAGACTGGCCCGAGCTTGGCGTTGTAGTCGTGACCAGCCGAGGATTGTCGGAATGACCTCTTATACACTCGCTGTCCTACATCGAAGGTTGGTGAGTACCTTTTATGGCGCAAATCGTATTGCCTTTTTGTACTCTCATGCGTCTTTTTTAGGTTTTCTCTGACGGTTTCCCACACCTTCTTCGACACACCTCTCATCCTCTCCATGCGATCTTCATCGGTGAGTTCCTCATTGCTCTCTAGACGATGATCAGATCCACGAGTCATGATCTCGTTTCCGAACACGATTCGGTGAGGGGAAAATTTGGTCGAAGAGTGAACGGTATTATTCAACACAAATTCCATCTCTGACACTTTAGTGTCCCACAGACGTTGATCTGACCGGACGTATGAACGAATCATCGCGTTTATCGTTCGGTTCAAACGCTCTGCTGGATTAGCCTGACTCCGGTGACGAGCATTCGCCCAATGTTGAATGCCGTACTTTTTCAACAATTCTTGGAACTCTTTCGACAAGAACGTCGTAGCATTGTCGGAGATCAGGTATTGGGGCACCGACAACTTTCGCAGCCACATCTCTTCCACGATCTTGCATAGACTACCAGACGAGATCTTCTTCACCGGGACAAGCAGGCAATACTTAGAGAAAATGTCAAGAATGACCAATAAGTGTGCATTTCCCTGCTTGCTCCGGGGAAGAGACTGAATGTAGTCCATACATATGATCTGGAATGGTTTGGTAGCGATCCGTTGTTGGCCCATTTCGGGTGCGGTTGAAACTGTGGATGGTTTGTTTTCCTTGCAGGAAACGCACCTACCAATATACTTTTTGAGGTCGGCGCTCATTCGAGGCCAGTAGTACCGCCTTTTAACTTTTTCGACACATTTTTCGAAGCCGATGTGCAAGTTATCATCATGCTCCTGCTTCATGATTTGTTGGCGAGACGATTTTGGAACACATTCTTTCCACTGGAAGCTGTAGTCCAGGACATCCGACCGAGCTGACACTAGCTTGTACAATTTGCCGCCGTCGATCCGGAAATCCATATATCTTTCCGGATTTTCTTCGACAGAATTATACAGATTTATGTACCACTCGTCGTCCTCCTCTACTTCTAGAGCTTCGATGGATCGAGACAGGGCATTTGGCACAATGTTGTCCTTGCCTTTCCTGTGTTTCACCTCCATGTCATACTGTTGTAGAGTGATGCTCCACCTACTCAGTCGTGACGATGACCTCCATTTAGCCTTCATGATGAAGGTCAACGCTGATGAATCCGTCATCAAGGTGAAATGTGTGCCCTCAATATAGCACCTGAATTTATCAATGCAACGAAGGGCGGCTAAACCCTCCTTCTCCGCTGCATGATAATTCAGTTCCGCACCCTTAAGCTTTTCGGAATGATATGCAATTACCCTTTCCTCCCCATTTTGGACCTGCGTGAGAACTCCAGCGATTGCCGTGTCACTTGCGTCTGTTTGGACACAAAAAGACAAACTAAAGTCTGGATTGGCCATCACAGGCGCTGAGATCAGCCTCTCTTTGATGGCCTTGAAAGCTTCATTTGCTGCGTTGTTCCACTGCACTCTCTTCGGCTTGTTTTTAAGCAAGTCGGTGAGAGGTGCAGTGAGTTCACTAAATTTGTCGATGAACCTACGGTAGTAATTGACCATACCGAGGAATCGTCTTAATGAACGTACCGAGTTAGGGACCTCAAAGCCCAAGATCGCTTGGACTCGATCTGGGTTAGGTCTAAGACCTTCTCGGGATAAAATGTAGCCCAAGTAGGGCAGTTCTTGGCAGCAAAAGTTCGACTTCTCAAGGTTGATGAACAAATTTGCACCCTTGAGACGTCTCGCAAGTTCTCGCAGTTTTTGGATGTGCTCCTCAAACGTATGACTGGCCACTACAATGTCATCCAGGTACACAAAAATAAAGGGTTCCAGGGCACCATACCCTAGCACACGGTCCATAAGCTTGCTTAAGGTGGCTGGGCTGTTCACGAGTCCAAACGGTAAACGCGTGAACTGGTAAAGGCCCTTCCCTGGAATGGAAAATGCCGTAAATTTACGAGATTCCTGTTCCAAGGGTACCTGTAAAAATGCCTGGGACAGATCGATAGTGGACAGATACTTAAAAGGTCCTAAATGGCTTAAAATTCGGTTTTGATGGGGAAGGGGGTACGCATCCCTTTTGGTGCGCTCATTGAGCTTTCTAGCGTCAAGGCACAACCTGACTTCTTCACTGTCTCGCTTTTTAACTGGCACCACAGGCAGAGCCCAGTCAGAGTCAGAAGGTTCGATGATGTTGTCTTGGAGCATTTTGTCGACGGAATTATGAATTTTCTTCTGAATTTCTGGGCTCCAGGGATACGGATTTTTCCGAACGGGCTCCGCACCCTGAAACTCCTCTTTAAACTCGATCCGATGTTTGATCAGATCTGTTTTGCCAAAATTTCCCGGACTTGCTACCAAGAACAACTTTTTCACCTCCTCTAACTGCTGAATTTGCTCTTCACTCAACTGTTCTTCTTCTTCCAGCTCTCTGTGGGTGTCCTCGTCAACGGCTTCGACGGATTGGCTAAACGTCGGACGAATGCCAAATTTACGCCAAAAATCGTACCCTAGGATGCATCTGCGATTGAGTTTTGGAGCAATCACTACGGGTAAGATCTTCGTCTCTCCGTTGAAACTAAATGGAATGTCTACTGCACCTATTACTTCTAAGTTCTCTCCTGCTGCTGTTCTCAGGTTTGTGTTCGTGGGTTTAATTTTCAGCGTTAGCGAACTAATCAGTTTTCTACTCCCTACACCTAACACAGTCCTCTCTGCCCCGCTGTCTAACAGCCCAATCACAGGAATACCTAAAATCTCGACCTTTGCAAATGGTCTCGGATCGTTACTCAGAGTGACAATGGTGGCAATCTCCTCACTAACTGAGTGCTCCCCGAGTACCTGCTCATAGCCGAGTTCGTGTAGTATTTCTGGAGGATTTGACGCGAGATTTTCATGAGGACTTTTAAAGTTGAGTGGGAGACTGGCTTGCCTCACTGAGCAGTCTCTTGCATGTTTTTTGCCTGACAGTAAGGACAGTTTTTCAAAGTAAATCCCGGGAACCCACATTTGAAACAAAAAGTATGTTTCTCCTTCGGGCATTCCTCGAAACTGTGGTCATTTTCATGGCAATTGAAGCAAATACCCTTTTTAATTGGAATGTACGCCTTAACTATGCGCTGTAAGGCGTTCGAACCACTCGGTCCAGGAACTGGGCTTTTCTGTCTTTGAGGGTTCTGTGGTTTCCCATCAGATATTTCTACTTTTTTGTACTCTTCCCTCTTGTGATGTTCCTGTCCTAAATCTCGTTGTTTCCAAAAACTTTTCTGACCATTTCCTTTACTGAACTTCTGTTCAAACCTGCCTGCTTCTTTTCTTCTATCCTGCTCGTCTCTTCTGTACCTATCCTGTCGGTTTGGGAAATTCTGTCGGTGGTTGTTAAGCTCATCCACTCGAATCGGCCTATTCGGGAATCTATCGTTTCTCTGGTATAGTTGCCAGTTTATCGCGTCAAACTTCTTACCGAACTCTTTCATTTTAGGCACGTCGTTAACACCAGCCGCAAGCATGGCGATACGGACGTCATCACGCGTATTGCGGAATAGCACATCAAACTTGCGCCTATCGTCCCAGGAACTGGACATACCGCGGAAAATACGGACCATGTCCAAGTAGTAGTCCTGAAACTTTTCCTTAGCACCCTGTTTCCGGTTGTACGCCTGTCGTTCGTACACGTAATCGATGTCAATCGGTAAGAATTCGTTTTTAAGTTCGCGCACTAACTCCTTCCAAGACCCTAATTCATAGTTTCCGTTCACCTCCATGAACCAGGCTCTGGCTTTGTGAGTGAACAGATGATGAGCACTCTGAAAGAGTTCATCGTCAGAGAACCCCTCTGAACGAGCATTAAATTGAACCTCCTTCACGAACTCATTCAGGCGTTTTCCGTTGTCCATGCCGTCGTACCGAATCGTCCATTTGTGCACCGGCAACCGGTTGCTGTTTGACCTCGACCTTTCTCTTTCTGACGATTTCGGTTGGCTAGGAACAACCACTACCTTTCTTGGTTCTACTGCATGCTCTGAACTGCTACTCGAACTATTCCTGTCCTTCAACCACTTCAGAAAATCCGTAGGTTCCTGCTGAGAGGATTTTGGTTGGATCCTTTCAGTTTCACCTAATTGGGTACTGTTCAGCGTTTTCGCCGGTTGCTCTAGTACCGGTAAATTCTGTTTTGGCCGTTCAGCCTCAAGAATTTCGATACGCTGCAACAGCTGACCGACTACCTCTAATAACTGCTTATTCTCGGCGGTCAGCTTCGCCTGTTCAACCTTCAGTTTTTCTACCTCCTCAGGTGCACCTACTTCTTCTACCTCCTCACTGTGGCTCTCGACCACCGGAATCTCTTTCTCTGTCACCTGAAGTACCTGAACTCTATCTACTTCCTCTTCTTCTACGTTGACAATCTCCGCTCTATCCTCTTCGCGCTCTTGATTTGTTTGTCCTAAACCTTCTCGCAGTCGACTCAAGCTTTCATTTACGATTGCTAGTTCCGCTGCTCTAACCTCTGGTAAGTGTGAGGCTGCCGAGAAGAATGTACTCAACAGTCTCAAACACTCACCCGCAACTACGGCTAGTCCATTCAGACTCTCGTCATTCAGCTCACGATTCCGCAATCTCTCCATTCGGAAAAGAATGTGAATCAATCGGTTTTTGAAACACTGATCCGGAGCTTTCTTTGACCGTCTGTTCTCTAAAAACGCTTTTATGGAATTTAGTTTATCGTCACAGGTTTCTAATTCCTCAACTACGTCTACCTTACTAAAATCGTACGCAATATTCGACTGATCATCTTCTTCTTTCAGCCGGTTTCGCAACGCACTCTCCAGGCTGGCGCGAGGAGCAATTTTGTCCATCTTGCGGATCATCAACTCATGTTCGAGTTCATCCACGGTGAGGTGGGCAGTATTCAGCGCGTTGTACTGCGCACGCAGCACGGTCATTTCCATGGTTGGCAGATTTATCCACCGGAAATCAGTAGAATTTAAAAAGAACCTAATTATCAGCACGCAGCTGTAAAAAATTAAAAAGTGTCTAGTTTTATAGCCGCTTCCGCTTGTGGAAAGCAATTGAAAAATCCTAAATTTGTTCTCGCTTCCTAATGAAAGCAGCAAATAATTAAAAAAGATTCCTAAGTATTGTTCACCAACTTCACCTGGTTAAAATTGAAATAAAGTGCCTAGTTTGCTCGGTGTTTTATTACGCTCTTCCGAAACACACTGATCAAGATAACTTCCGGAATTTTTCCGCGAAAGTTAGCTGTAATAATCTCATGCTGTTTCAAATTATTTCTCAACAATAGTTGGTAGCTATCTTGCCACTTGGGACTTCCAAGACCTCCGTTATGAGAACAATGATTACAAGTCCTGCACAACTCCAAAGTAGTTCGTGACGTCAATTCGGTAAGTGATTTCAAGGATTTCCCAGAGACCTCCGCAACGAAAAGTTATCAAATCTTAAGTGTTTCCCTAGCACGGAATGCCAAAGACAATTCACGTTGGGCGCCAAAGTGTAACTGAGCAAGGGCCGTGTTACTCCCAGCAAGGATGAAACCCCCGTCTTCAAGCCTCAGGGTCGGCAAGACGCTCGTGACACTCCGCGAAAGAAAACACTTATAGCTTCGATTAATAAAACTCCCTCTATTCTCTTGGTCTCGTGTACACATTTATTTCACTTCCTTCTTGACGTCCTACTCTCCTACCACTTTCCTCTTGCTTTCTCCCACCTAGCTTTCTGGCGTCCGCCCTTAACACCGGACGACGCCTCCCACTTCCTTACTTTTCTACTCCTACCTTATTCGCAGACTTTCTACACTTATCTTCGGGGCCCCGCGCACTGCACTGCCTTCGCTCCGCTCCTTTCGCCTGTCCACTGGCTCCTTCTCTCCTTCCTGGGCCAGGGGGCGGGCAATTCTTCTCCTTTCCTCTCTCTTTCGTTGGCTGCAGCCTTTCGCGGACCTTCCTCCTGTCCCGTGCGCCCCTCGAGTGTGTTGACGGACTCGAGGCTTCAGTGATCCGTAGAGTCACTGGAAAAAGCCTGGGTTCGTCGGCGCGTTTGGTGGTTGTATCGGGTACAGGGGTGATGCGGACGCACTACAAAAAGGTGAGTAGGGTCTACGCTGCGGTGTGGCTCCAAAAGATACAGCAAAGTTCTGTTTTAAAATAAAAACCGCGAGGTCCTGGATGTCCAGTTTCTCCTTCACACTTCCTTTTCTCCTAATCCTTCACAACGTCTTTCTTATACTCCAACTCTTAACTTCTACACTTTCTTAAAATTCTCCGGATGTCTTTCTACTTTAAAAAATTGCAACTCTACTGTATGCAGATCACCAGGCTAATCTCTGTTGTAATGGAGCTCGTTGACCCCGAACCTTTGGCCATTGACCCGCCGTACATCCTCCTCATGATGGCCACCCAGTTCGCCTCCCATGGCCGCCCATTTCGCCACCCCCATGGCCGCCCATTCGTGCAGTCCTGTGCAGCCTGGTCATCGTCCTTGTATAGAGCAGTGCAGTGATGGCTGCGTTCGTGGGATTTTTGGGACGTTACACTTAACCTAACTACAAACGTTTTCTTTTTTTATACAAAATACGACGAATATTACACGCGACAAATCTCATCAATACTGGACGTTACACTGACACTTGTTACATCCCACACGTTTCGGGGGTTTCGGAGAGTCTCAGATGCGTTACATGTGGTCCGAGCAGGATTCAGGGGGATTTTGAAGGCATTTCAGGAAGTTTCAGAGGTTTTTCAGCGGGATTAAAAGCAATTACGGAAGCGTTACAGAGGAATTTTCGGGGATTTCATAGCATTTCAGGTGCGTTAAACGGGGTCCGATGGGGTTTCATAGGGATCTTGAAGGCCTTCAAGGACGTTTCAGATGATTTTCCGTGACCTCATCACAATATCTGTTGGAACGCCCCTAAGATAACCATTGATTTTAAAACCCCATGATACTACCCTGATCTATAATGCTGCAAAACGTCCCTGAAACCTCTGTAACCTCATTCAAACGCCCATGAAATCAACATTATCAATTTAAAATGTCTCTAAAACCCCTTTGGACGCCTTTGAAAGGCTTAATAAAACCCCTGAAACGCACCTGAGAACCCCTAGAACCGCCCCTGAAACGCCCCTAAAACCTCTAGGAACGCCCTTGAAATTTTCCTGGAACACCCTGAATTTCTCTGAAATGACTCTGAAATACCTTGAAACGCCCTTTGAAGGTTCCTGAGATCACCTGAATTGCCCTTAAAGCCCCTGAAACGTCCCTGAAACCCATAATACTATTAAAAAGCACAGAATACCTGACAGTTTCCTTAAAAGGCTTCTGGAATACTCTGAAAGAACCCCCTGAAACGCCCCTGAAGTCCCTTGGAACTCCCTTTTTTGGGCTCTCTTTCTGGAAACCCCCTTAACCCCCCGTTAGATATTCAAAGGAGTTTTAAGGCGTTTCAGGGAGTCCATAGGAATTTTGGTGGCTGTCAAGGGAATTTCGGGCCTTTTTTTATTCTCTTATCACTTAACCTAATTTACAGCTCTTTTGTCCACTTGGGTACTACGTGAGCGATTCCAATTGGACGCTGCACTTTCACTTTGTACAACGCCTAAATGTGTTTTATTCTATTCTACTGTATTGAACTGGTTGCCTTTGTGCTTCTTTCATTCTTCTACCCTGTCCATGGTAGAATGATGAGCACGATGATGCTGATGTGTGGCTGCTGTTCCTTTTCCAGTCCGATTGGGGGTCCATTATGAGTTGCGGTTCGCCGATATCCAAATTCCGGGTCCGTTAGAGCTATATGCTCCGAAGAGGGTCAGGTGCCAGCTGCTCTCGGGGGGAAGAGCAGCTGACGAAAAATTGCAAGTGCCGGGGCTGGGTTCGAACCCATGACCATCCGCTTATGAAGCGAACGTGTGGACCACTACGCCACGGGCCCTGACAATTTCGGACCTTTGTTGACAGCTATATATCATACAAGATCAGCTCTTATACGTATTATTCATTTATTTTGTTTTAAGTTTACTCTTTCAAATGGTATCTTCTGGTATTGAAGCTGTCCGTAATGTTGTTGAATAAGGGCTTTCGGGGTAGTGGCATTCGGGCTAATGGGGTAGAATCCTTTCAACACTTCTCGGTGAGCTGCGGAGTACTCTCGGTAGTGCAGCTTCAGCTTCTTGAAGTAGAGCTTCAGCAGAGGTGTCGTCATCATCCCCGGATCATCTTCTGCTTGCTCTAGGTAGGATGTCGTTTACCATGGTAAACTTCAGAGTTCAGAACGGTTCAGTAACATAATGGGGGTTTATGAAGATTTCAAAAGCAAGACGGTCCAAGGCATTTCAGGATGTTTCAGAAGATTTCGAAGCGGTTTTTGGGGGCTACATTGGCTCTCAGATCGGTGTCATAGGAATTATACGGGGGAATCGCAGGCGTTTCAATAGGCGTTTTAATACGAATTTAACGCTCGAGCGATCGCACTGTTGTATTTTGCACAACACGTTGAAAAAATCTCGCTTTTTGTACTCAGCATTAGCGTGGTGCTGGCGGTGGTGACCAACCGCGTGAGCTACGGAAGGTTAAGGAGGGTTCACAAGCGGTTCATGATATTTCAGGGTCTACAGTTAGCCTAGTGGTTAAGGCTATGGATCGCCTATCCGGACGCGGCAAGAAGACGAAGAAGCAAACGAAGAAGAAGAAGAAAAAGAAGAAGAAGAAGAAGAAGAAGAAGAAGAAGAAGAAGAAGAAGAAGAAGAAGAAAAAGCGTTTGATGGCGTTTCAGTGCGTTTTAAAGGTTTCAGAGGGTCTTAGGTGCCACACTGGTTTCAAGGCGTTTCAATGTGTTTCAGAGCGTTACTGAGATTTTCAGGTGCAACACGATCTCTGAGGTCGGTTCCCTAGAAGTTTTGCCTTAGTCTGACCGGTAAGGTAAGTAAGGCGCTCTAAGAGCTTTCAGATGCTTGAAGGTGGTTTAAGAGGGCGTTTCAATGAATTGTACGGGAAGAGTACAAAATTTATTCGTAATACAACCACAGATCACTAGTTTCGCTTGTAGATTCGATTACCTATACTCAAATGAGCTCTGGAAGACCTTGAACAGTTTTTTTTAACTTATTGCTTGATCGAACATAGTTGCATGAGTTACATTAGGTTTTTTTCTCTTTAGCCGAATTTGCGACTGGCTCCACCGGGTGGTAGTAGGTGTCCCTAATAATCTTCTTCGAATGTTTAACCTTAAACTTATTACCAGAGTTCTCACTGTACGCTGGTGCTTGATAGTTTCCTCCAGGTCCCGGTTGCTGTGCCGTTGGCCACTGATAGTGCGGTTGACCGTACTGCGGCGAACTGTGTCCAGGCTGCTGCTGATATTGTTGCGTAGGGTACTGTGGCATGTACGGTGGGGCGTAGTGTTGCCCGGGCTGCTGCGGCGTGTAGTATGGTGGAGACTGCTGCACCGGTTGTTGTGGATACTGTAGCGGAGGATAGTACTGTGGATAATACTGCGGATATTGCTGTGGGAACTGCTGCGGGAATGGCTGTGCAGGTGCCTGTGGAAACTGTTGAGCAGGTTTCTGGGGGATCTGTTGTGTAGGTTGTTGCGATTGTTGCGGTTGCTGTTGTGGATATTGCTGAACAGGTGGCTGTGGATACTGCTGTGGGAGCTGCTGCGCAGGTGCCTGTGGAAATTGCTGAACAGGGAATTGCTGTGCAGGCAGCTGTACGAACTGCCCCTGTTGCTGATCAGTTTGTCCTGGGCCTTGCTCTTGTCCAGATGGCTCCGTCATCTGTGGTCCTGGCTGCTGGCCAAATTCTGTTTCCACGGGTTGCCCAAGTTGCGGCTCAAGCTCCTGGTCAACCCCTTGGTCTACTGCCACATCAATCTGTGGCACCAATTCCTGTCCGGATTCCGGTTCCAACTGTTGACCACCTTGTGGCTCCAGCTCCTGCCCAAGTTCGGTCTCTGGTTGTTGTTGTTCAGGTTCCTGGGTCAATTCATCCACTGCACTCATTTCTCCTCCACTCGATCCAGAAGGGTCCACAACGCCACTGAGTTCCGAAGCTGCTCCCGTTGGTTCACCGTCAACTTGCATTTGTGGCGTTGCCATCGGAGGTGACAGTCCAGGAAGAGCTGCCATACCGGGCTGGCCTACGCCTGGCACCCAAACCCATTGGCCAACGGCTTTTCCCACATTGTACCACAAATTGTTGAAAGGATTCGACGCTGAACGTGTCTCGACGCCATCCGTGTAGTAGATCAACTCCGGTTCTGGTTCATCACAGGAACAGCAACAGGGTTGTACACAACAGCACCCGCCACACGGAGCTCCGGATGTTCCACCGAACCAAACGGCTATCGCCAATATCAAAACCAAACGGATCCCCATCGTGAGTGAAAGGAGAAGCATGAAACTGTGGGTATGTTTCTACAATCTTTTTCTACTATATATCCAGCCAAGCACGATCGTTACGACAGTTCTAATATGTGGCGACTGGCAATCAAATTTATGGCCAATTTAACGGTAGTATTTAATCACTATAACCACATGGCTTTTTAACATCGTACGTACACCTTTATAATCAAGCTGTTCTATTGATTCTCACAACAGTTTTCAGACGTCATGTTTGCAATACTGGTAACCTACAACGCGGATACAAGTGTTGCTAGGGATACCAGTGACGACCGATTCTGGGTCCATAACGTGTTTCAGACAACAAATGTGATGTTTCTGTTTGCCTTCCATGACCTATCCTGTTAGCTCACTCCGGCGACGAGCTGGATGGAATTGGACTCAGCACCCTACAGGAAATGGTTCGAAGTGTGCTCTAATGGTTCCGGTGATTATCTTAGGGTCACCCTTGTCGCAAATGGGTCTGGAATGAAATTGTGAAATGATTGATTTGTGGCAAGATGATACGGAGCTTGATAATATGGTCTACATAGAATCGTCCGGCACAGAACCCGAGATTTGGGCATTGGCGTAGCTAGCTTTTTCTTTTTTCTCGCTCACTCTCCTGAACAAACACGAGAAAGAGAAGGATGAAAGAGGGGGCACAGGCCCCCTCTCGCATCCCGCTCTTTCTCGCGTTTGTTTAAGAGAGTGAGTAAGAAAAAAGAAAAAGCTAGCTACGGCAATGGATTTGGGTCAGTATTCTCCAGTGTTCTCCAGTTCAGCATCACTCTGATTGGCTGATATACGATCGATCTCCTGGCCTACGTTTGATTTCATGTCAAATGGTTGTCCTATAATATGATAGAGTTTCGGTGTTGACGCGGGTAATACGTACGTCCAACCCTTAGCGAGTCATTTCGAGCATTAGCATTTAGGGAGCCGCATAAATTCGTAGGTGGTACCGCAGTGATAAGGGTTCTTTTTTTTCCGTCCGAACCAAAGCACAAAGATTTAGAACTAACCTATGACTCTTGGACAAGATTAACTCAATCCTCCAATGGTGGAAAGCTGTTTTGGCCACGTTTTTACGACTGCTGAGTGAGGACTGTAGTCTATATAACTTCCACTTCTTCGAAATTTTCCAGCTATCTCAAACCTTAGAACTCTTCGAACTCTATCGCTTTGACTCTTCAATCTCCAGCTTTTCACTTTTCTTGTCTTCTTCATTTCCCGATCAGCCTAGATAGCTGTGTAGTGTCGGTAGCGGTTGGTTCAACTGGCTAAGAATAGCACTACAGACCGCCTATTCCAGTGGTAGGAGTCCACTAATCAGGTGACCCCTAATTCAAGGTGTTATGTGGCTTTATGCTTACCGTGCCTAGGAATGAATGGTTATGGGGGTCTTATAAAAATCTAATCACAAACGGAGCCTGTAGAGTACTAGGGCTCCACAGTATTTTGCCTTTACTGCGTTAACCGGAGCAATAGCGCTGTGGATCTTGTGTTTCATCACCGAGACAATCAGCTGCCCTTCTTCAATCTCATATTTCAGGCTGAAAAAGGGCGGGATTATGAAGATGTTATTAATTAGTTTAAATTTTCAGCTATATGGTTTCGCATTATGCGTTTTACACAGTGTATTCGGTGCATCATCGCCTTTGGCGCATTCATGTCGATACCGATCTGGCTTTATTGTCGCTGTTCTCTTTTGTGCTGTGATTGTTAAGAGTTTGATCTTGCCTAGTTTGGGTAGCGGCTACGTTTAGGATAGCTCAGATCAATCTTCAGCACAAAAGAACAGCAACGATCAATCTTTGCAGACTTATGCGAAATTGTACAGCTCAAGTGGTGTTAGTCCAAGAACCTTACTTTCGTAAGGTGAATTTCTATCTAGGAGACCTTGTGAATCCGGTGTTTGCTACGTTCAGTAAAAATGAAATGCCAAAACTCGCGTGTCATGCCTCGAGCATGTGTGCTTGTCAACAACGCAATCGTTGCTACACCCAAGGCTACACCCATTTGAGCTAACCACTAGAGATGTACATATGTGCTATCACAATCTATGTGTCTGTTGGAAACCTCAACAGGAAATACGTTTATTGTTCGGCTTATTTACCGCAAGATGAACCATCCCCTACAGATGTTTTCAAGCAAGTCATCGCATACTGCACTTCCGCTAATTGTTGGCAGTGATGCTAATGCTCACCATATAATCTGGGGCAGCTCAGACATCAATTTGAGAGGCTCCAGTTTGATGGAATACTTAAGTAGTACTGATCTTGGATTGCTTAACTTAGGCAACCGCCCAACCTTCATGGTATCTGCTAGAAAGGAAGTGTTAGACATAACGCTTTGCTCTAACATAATTAGTCACGAGCTGACCAATTGGCATGTGTCAGATGAAGAATTTTTATCGGATCATCGCTACATCTTTTTGCCTTTCTCGTACACTAAGTGCACTGAAAGGCTATATGTTCACTCAGAAAACGCATTTTCGATAGAAGGCTCGGAGGGTCAAATCACATATACCAATCAACTCTGTTCGACGAATTGAGATGGTATCTGTATGTGTGTATGTATGTATGTCTGTGCGCAAAAAAATTCACTCACTTTTAATGCACTTTCCATTAACCGATTTTTCAGATTATAGCTCGAATCGAACCGGAATTTTACCGCATTGTTTGCTTTTGAAAATCGTCTGGATCGTTTAAGGCGTTCCGGAGTTATGACCATTTCAGTGATCCGGACCAGCACCGGTCAGTTATACCGGCGGCTCCAAAACCACGATGGTAGTTAATAGAGTTTTAGGCTCTAAAACCATGCAATTTAAGAATATTTGGTATTAGAAAGATTTCCGGAGTCCAAAAATGTTGACCACATTATCCACGATAACGGTCTAAAATTCAAGATGGCGGCTCCAAATTCAACATGGCGGCTGTTTAATGGTGCTTTTGGCTCTATAACTATGCAAAATGGGTATATTTGGTATGAAGAAGAAGTCTGGACTCCAAAATGGCGTCCAGAATATCCAAGATGGCGGGCTAAAATCGAAAATGGCGGCTGCAAATTCATTCAATTGCGGTTGTTTATTGGACTTTTAGTCTCTCCAACCATGCAATATGGGTTTATTTGGTATGGGGAAGACGTCTGGAGTCCAAAAATGACGATTAAAATATCCAAGATGGCGTCTTAAAATTCAAGACGGCGACTGTTTGGAGTTTTAGGACCTAAACCATGCAATATAATATACCCATATTATGGGTATGGGAAGAAGCAAGGAAAGAAGTCTAGACTCTAAAAATGGTGACCACAATTTCCAAGATGGCGGTCTAAAGTCCAATATGATGGCTCAAAATTCAAGATGGTGACTGTTTAATGGAATTTTAGCCTCTAAAACCATGCAATATAGGATATATGTTATGGGTAAGATGTCCGGAGCCCAAATATGGTGACCAGAATATCCAAGTTGGCGATCGAAAATCTAAGATGGCAGCTCAACATTCAAGATGGTGGCTTTTTTATGAAGTTTTAGGCTCTAAAACCATTCATTATGTGTATATTTGGTATTAAGAAGATGACTTGAGTCCATAAATTACGATTAAAATATCCAAGATGGCGACCAAACTATCTAAGATGGCGCCCCAAAATTCATAATGGCAGCTGTTTTAATGGAGATTTAGGCTCTAAAACCATTCAATATGGGTATTTGGTATGGGGAAGACAACCGGAGTTCAAAAATGGCGACCAGAATATTTAAGATAGCGTCTCAAAACTCATGATTGCGGCTGTTTAATTGAGTTTTGGGCTCTAAAACCATTCAATATGGGCATATCTGGTATGTGGAAGCAGTCTGGTGTCCAAAAATGGTGACCAGAATTTCCTGGATGTCGGACTTGAATCCAAAATGGCGGCTCAAAATTCAAGATTGCGGCTTTTTTCAAGAGTTTAAGGCTCAAATATCAAGAAGAACTAGAAAAATGATGTGATTTCTGGTGTCATGAAATGGATATCAGTTACGTTTACACTTCCTCTGATGAGGAAGTTTTGGAATGTTTATCCAGTGCACAATAGGACGCAATCAGTGAAGTATAGATTGAAAGTAGTGAGCTGGATTTTTGTATGGTGAGATGATCAATTATCCATTTCAACAATAAAATGGTGCAAACAACGTGGGTATTATGATTCTTTACCTAATTTGATGCTGTTTGAGCAAAACTTAGGATAACCTGTCCTTATCCCCATCAAAAGGATTTTCCTTTTCTCTCAGGTAGATGATGAAATAGGCTGTTATTTTGGCGATGGCACAAATGTCCCAAATGGAGGATAACGTGCCTCTGGAGCCGGCCTTCTGATATCTGATGTCTATCACATGCGCTGCCGTCAATTCCACCTCTTCAAACGACTCACCGTATACCACCAGGGTAATGTCGTCAGCAAAGCCAACCAACTTTACTCTCGGTGATAGTGCTAGCCTTAATACCGGGCCCAAGATTGATCCTTGCGGTACCCCCGCGGTGACATTGTACTGTTTTTGGCCTTCCTCGGTGTCGTAAAGCAGCACCCTGTTCTGGAAGTAGCTTTTTTAGAATACGCCTTAGGCTAGCCGGGACTCCTAAGCGAGATATGGCGCTCTCTATGGCGGCCCAGCCAACACTATTAAAGGCGTTTCTAACGTCTAGCGTGACGATCGCGCAGTACCACTAATGCCTCTCCTCTTTTTCTGCAGCGCAACTTCGGCCATTCCAGTCACTGACCTAATGGCATCCACTGTCGATCAACCTTTACGAAACCCAAACTAGCTGTCTGATAGCTCCGCGTTGTCCGTCCTCTCGGTGTAGACCAATAACCTTGACAGAATGATTCGCTCTAGGAGTATACTGGTATACTGGTCTTCATCCATTCCTGGGTATGGATCGTCTCGGCATTGCCGCGTCGCACGCTCGTCTCAGGGTACCAACAAGACCGTCGTTAGACAGGTAGTCGGTGTTCTGCTCCATGAGCAGTCGTTCCACAAGTGCCGGCTTATCGAAATGCGAGGTTAGCCATCCTCGGTGAGTATCGGTTATCCTGTATCGAATCGCCAGGTGATCACTATGCGTGTACCCCTTGTCAACTCTCTAGTCCGAGCTAGGGTTAAGACCCGGGCTCCAGAAGGTCACATCAATGATGAACTCCACACCGTTCCTGCTACAGGTGCTTGTACTGCCTACATTCGCAACCTCGACGTTCAATCCCGCCATAGCTTCGAGTAGAGCCCAACCTCTCTCGTTCGTACAGCGACTGACCAAGGAACTCAGTCCTATTAGTGCGCTTGCCAATGAGTCTAGCATGGACGAGAACTGGTCTATCGGCCACCTGCGCCTGGGTGGAGAATAGCAACTGCAGTACTAGATCCCGTCGATCTTCGCAATTGCGAAGCCCTCACACATCGTGGAGATTATCTCCTGGACCGGGTACCGACCGGTCGTACAGAGCGCCGCTTTCTTAGCCGTATACTGTACTCGACTCCGTGGCGGATTGCCACAACAGTTGCTGCGCGGCTTCACAGTGATTCAAGTTCAACTGTGTGACCTGCGTCATTTTCGGCCATTCTGTCCTCTCATACTTGGGCACTTAAGCCCCCCCCCGCCACGTGGCCTTTGTTCGCCATGCAAATCAGGCACTTTGGTGCCGATTTGCACTCCCTGGCGAAGTGGCCTTCTACTCCGCGTCTTCTGCAGTGTTTACTCCTGTCGGGGTCTTTGCATGCCCACGACTTGTGGCCTCGCTCGAAGCACCTGAAGCACACTTCCGGCGGCTCACATATGCTGAGCGGACACTCCGACCAGTCGACTTCTATCATACCCTTTGCAGTCGTTTTTTTCGCTTCCTCGACTGGAAGCTTGATCGTTGCGATCTGCGTACCTGCTGGGCCCCGTTTGATGTGGATCGATGCGCTTGGCGCGTCCACATTACACTGCTGTCTAAGGAGGTCGAGAGCTCCTCCGCGGTGGCGACCTCATCCAGGGTCTAACACTGGAGAGTTTCCTCCGGCGTCACAGCCCTAACCTGTACCTTCTCTCCAAGCACTTTTTCTGCTAGTGCCGTGTAAGAGGAGCCCTTGTTGATGGCATCCTTCTAGAGCACGAGGATCATCTCCCCTCTTCTAGTGCGCCGGATGCTTTTGACATCAGCGCCTAGCTCCGAGAGACGATTCTCGCCACGCATAGCTCGCAGCACATCTGCGTAGCTATTTCCCTCTGTTTTGAGGACCAGTGAGTCGCCCCTCGTGCGTTTACGAGCAGGCTTCGCCTTGGTTTTACTCAAAACCTTCTCTTTCCTCTTCTTCTTTCCAACCGTAATCCAAGGGTTCTCCTTTCCTTGGACCGGTTGGTCGCTAACTTTTAACGACGTCGTCTCGGGGTTTCGGTTCTTTACCCCGAGCTCGTTTCGCGACCGAGCTCGTTTCGACGGATTTCGACCTTTTGGCTTGGGCCGCAGATAAATGCCGCTTCGCTTTACCTGCAGCCCCAGCTGCATCTGCACCCTAGTCACGCTCTCTGTTGAGGGGCGGTCCGGTTGTGTGGACCTCTCTACTCTACCCACGTCAGTCGCTTTGCCTCGTCACTCGACTAAGAGATCATATTTTTACTTGGCCTGGGCTACCGAATCGCGGAGCCTCAGCAGACCTTTTTTAAGGTCTTTGCTGATGTTATTCCGCCCGGTCGTGTAGGCGACCACCAGCAACTTCGGAAGCCCATCCCTCTGTTTCGAATCAGCGCACGCGTGAGTTCCGCTCCAATCATCTGCGTGTCCTCGGTCGCTGACCTGATCCTCGGTGTTCCATACTCCGACACTTGAGGGGATCCCACCCTCGCCGCTTGCGTTGGTGATCTAACCAGTCCGCCTCTCGCGAACGGGTTGATCGCCTCACCCTTCGTATTCTCGACCTCTTTATCTTTAATTAAAAATGAATCCATCACTGCAATAAGGATCCCCCTTAGAGCCGCTGTCCCTCCCAACCAGGAACTTACTGGGTTGCTCTTGATGTGCTTGAGGCACCCCTGACCAGACTAGGGCACTTTGGAAGCGGTGCCGATTCGCTTGTACAGAGTTGCTGCTTCCGGATGTGTGGTATTACTGAAGAGGCCCAGCAGAGCCTCTACGTCGTCATAGGTATGCTACAGGACGTCGTTCGGCAGCTACCTGCATCTTACGTGATTGTCGGCGACTTAAACGCCCATCACCCATCATGGGGATCGCATAAGGTAGACGTGAGAGGTGAGCGATTACGTCAGTTACTGGATATGCTAGGTAGTTCGGTACCGAACTATGGAAGACCGACTAGATTGGACCCTACCACTGGGGTTCAGTCAGTTGTCGATCTCTCCATTGCTTCTTGGAATGTCGCTAGTCAGTTTACATGGCAAGTAGATGACGATCTTCATGGTAGTGATCACTTCCCTATTCTCTTGTCGCAGGCCGTAGACCCACCGTCTACTGCGGCGAGACTTAGGTGGAGTATTGAGAAGGCAGACTGGGACGGCTTCTCTCGAGATATCCGTCGCCAACTCCCTGACGGTCACGGCGTACTGACTCCTACCGAGTGGGGTACGTTAATCCGTGAGGCCGCTGATCGTCACACCCCAAAGGCAGGCGGTAATGGTGGCAATAAAAGAGAACCATGGTGGAATACCGAGGTCTACCGGGCGATCAAACTTAGGCGCAAGCACCTAAGAGCCCTACGTAGGCTGGCTCCCGATGACCCCAGATGGCCTAGTAAGTTGAAGGAATTTCAACTTACGCGTGCCAAGGCCAGGAGAGTCACCTGGGAGGCCAAGGAGGGGGCGTGGACGGACTTCACAGCCAAGATCACTGAGGCCACTAGTTCTGCAGAACTATGGAGGAAGGTCAAAGCTGTCCGTGGTAAGAACAGACACGCGGAAAAAGTGATACGAGTACAGGACAGTTTCACCAATGATCAGCAATGTTCGCTGAGTCCTTTGCTGATCGATTTGCCAAGGTGTCGGCAAACAGCAATTTCAGTGAATCGTTCCTGCATGCCAAATCATTGGCAGAAGCCGAGTTCTGCTACTCACTTGAAGACGAAGGTGACCTTAGTCTAGAAATAGACTACAATCAGTTTGAACGAGCTCAACTGGGCCCTCAGTCACGGCTCTGGAAAGGCTGCGGTTCCAGACGATATTGGGTATCCTATACTTAGGAAGCTCCCACTTATCGGCCGGTTGGCCCTACTGGACACAATGAACCAGGTATGGCACTCTGGAGCTATACCTCACGAGTGGAAAGAAGGGCTAGTTATTCCTATCCCCAAAGAGGGAAAGACGCTGACGGAGGGTTATATCAAGGGTTATACGGAGGATTATAGACCAATAACCTTACTTAGTTGCATGGGGAAAACACTCGAGCGAATGGCAACTGAGCTGGAAAGGCATGAGCAAATCCACCCATAGCAACACGCATTCCGATGCGGCTATGGTGCGGAAACGTTCTTTTCCCAGCTTGACTGTCTATTGGAGAAAGTGTCGAGCGAGGGCCTACACGTAGATGTTATATCACTCGACCTCTCCAAGGCCTATGACATGACATGGAGACTCCCTATCCTGACTACCCTTAAGAGATGGGATATCCAAGCTAATTTTCTACGTAACCGCAGTTTTCGAGTCTTGAACGCAGGCGCAACCTCATCCTCGAGGTTGCTAGAGAATGGCATCTGCAAGGGTCTGTCATCTCAGTCACGCTGTTTCTCATCGCGATGAACTCAGTGTTTGAACGCAAACCCCCCGGAGTACACCTAATTGATATGACCTTAGTATTCTTTGGAAAGTATGCTAGGCGAGTTAGGTCGAAAATGCAACAAGCGGTTAATTGTGTGGTGGACTCGGCTTTAAGATTTCCCCCGAAAAGTCTTACCTGATGCAGGTCTGCTTTGACCACACGCACAGGCCGGCATTGCCCCCTGTCAGAATCGGTGAGGACGCAGTCAAGGCCGTGCGTGAGATGAAGCTCTTGACCTCCTGATTCATAATAAGTTAACCTTTATCAAGCATGTCAAGCAAGTGAAGGAGAATCTCAATACGAAGTTAAATATCCTTTGGGCCTTGAGTGGACGCTTCTCTGAAGCCTCTCGTAGCACTTTGATTAAAGTAGCAAGGGCAATGTGTGTCCCAAGCGTACTTTACGGATCCGAACTGAGGAGCAGAGGTAGCACTGCGGTGCTAAACATTCTAGAACCTCAGTACAGTAAGATTTTTAGAATCTGCTCAGGCGCCTTCAAGACTTCACCGGTAGCTTCTCTACTGGTGGAGTGCGCAAGACTACCACTGGTACATCTGGTAGCGGAGTACCTGGCTACTAAGGCTGCGTGAGCCCTGGAAAGGGACCACCTAGCAGGTGAGATGTCGGTAGTCCAGCGTGCCTCGAGTCTGTGGCACGATCTTACGTCGACGAACCTCCCTTTGTTAGCCACTAGGCCTCGCCTATGGCAACAACGGGCATGGGACACGGACGTCCCACTCGACTGGCGAGTGAGGAAGAAGTGCGGTGCTCTTGCCAACCCCGCGGTAGCTCAGGCTACCTTCAGAGAGGTTGCTGCTTCGTACGCAGATAGGCCACAGTATTTCACCGATAGCTCATTAGTGCAAGAGGAAGTAGGTTATGGAGTGTCTGGGGAGGCCATAATCCACTGCGGCCGATTACCCGGTCTCTGTGATATCTTCTCAGCTGAGGCTTATGCATTACTGCAAGCTTGCAGGCATGCAAATGGGTCTCAGGCTGTTGTCTTCTCGGACTCCGCGAGTTGTCTTTCCGCCCAAGAGCATGGGAAAGTCGGACACCCGTGGCTGATTGAGGTGCAACAGTACACGAACATAACCTTTGTCTGGGTACCTGGACACGCAGCTATCCCTGGCAATGAGGCTGCTGATGTTCTTGCAAACCAAGGTCGTCATGCTGCGCAGGAGGTAACTTCGGTGCCTCTCTGTGACGCAACCCGCTGGATCAAGCGGACCTCGAGAGAAACGTGGAACTTGGCCTGGTATCACAACCGGGACGCTTTCCCACGAAGGATGAAGAACGACACACAAGAGTGGAGAGATGTACCTAGTTCTCGAGATCAGAAGATTCTGACTCGTCTGAGATTGTCCTGCGCGCGAGGAATTAAGGGCGGAACACGGCATTCGCGGCTCAATACTGGAAGTAATGGCGAACGACCGTAACGCGGAAAAAGCTGTGATTAAGCTGATTAGGGTACTAGGGCTCTATGACGCTATCTAGTGGCTTAGGGCTCTGGTGCTCTATGATGCTAGGGTTAGTTTAGGACTGAGGAAAGAGTTCCAAGGGCGAGTTTAATAGGGGTCGCTAGCTACGATACGCGAGATATCGTACTTCAACAAAGTACTGGCGTGGCAGTACCATGACTTAGAGGTTGGCTCTCTAAGCATTAAAGTTGAACTTGAAAGAAAATGATGAAAATGTCCGTCATCAGGAAGTTCAACGAGAGGAAAGACTCGCCCATAACTATAGATCTCGGAAGTGAAGAACACCAGCCTGAGGTATCCAAGAAATCGAAAGAAAAGAGTGTAAGAGATTTATAGGGAGGAGGGCGTCTAGTGCAGTGTGATGTCAACACGATTCGCCGACCCAAGGAGTAAGCTGTCTTGCATCAGGTGGTTCACACCTTATGCCGTCACGAATGAACTTTATAGTTTAAAGTGACGTTAATAAAAATGGCCACTGCTGAACCCCCGCCACGCCTAGGCAAACTCCGCTTGAACAACTCGTGTGCAGTGCACATGATGCTCGGTCACCTTGCGATGCCAATGGTGGTGAGTCCTCACTGATGTTCGAACATACTTCGCCTAAGAAAAGCCCTCTTAAGCTCCCACCGTCATGAGTCTCTGGGTCTGCCTCTGATGCGGTGTCCTGCTGGGTTCCAGTTTAACGCTTGCTTGCAGATTTCGTTTCCGCCCCTGTGTAGAGTGTAGCCGACCCACCTCCACTTTCGCTCCCGCATTTCTGACGCTATCGGCTTTTGATGACATCGACAATGGAGCTCCACGTTGGAGATCCAATTATGAGGCCATCATGCATGAATTATATACCGCAGGCATCTGTTGATGAAGACCTGCAGCCGTTACGTGTTCTCCACTGATACACACCAGGTTTCACTGGCTTACAGCAGCACAGATTTCACGTTCGAGTTGGAAATTCGGGTCACGTCATCAGCCAGTTTGAAGTCATTTAGGTGCTCCATGGTAATGGGCTGCCACAGCAATCCACGATTTGGTTCACGGTCAATCGCACCTACCAGGATCTCGATGAGGAACAGTAGCGGTGATAGTAGACATCTTTGCCTCACTCCAGCAACGATCTGGGTGGGACCGGACAAAACACCGTTGTGCAGTACTCTGCACGAAAATGCCCTGTACTGTGCTTCATTGAGGCCGATGATTTTCTCAGGGAGACCCTTGTGCCTGAGGGTTTCCCACATGTTTTCGTGATTGAGACGGTCGAAAGCTTTTTCGTATTTAATGAACACCAGGTAGAGAGACTCTTGAAATTCATTGATTTGCTCCAGGATGATACGGAGCGTGACAATATGGTCCACACAGGATCGTCCGGCACGGAATCCTGCTTGCTGCCGTCGGAGAGTTGCGTCAATCTTCTCCTGTATCTGGTTAAGGATCACTTTGCAGAGGACTTTGAGAACGATACACAGTAACATGATGCTCCGCCAATTATCGCATACAGTAAGGTCACTCTTTTAAAAAGGAAATCACTCAAAGGGGCTTTTCCCTCTTCCTAAATTTTTGTTAAAAAATAAAACTAACTAACTAACTAAGGTCACCCTTTTGGTTACGCTTACTAAGACGCCTTGCATCCAGTCGACCGGAAATGTCGCGGATTCCCATATGTTGCAGAACAATTGATGTAGTAGTTGGGCGGATACTACGGGGTCAGCTTTGAGTATCTCAGCTGATATGCAATCGACCCCTGGGGCTCTGTTCGATTTCATGCTAAGGGTAATGCGTCGAACTCTTGGCGGATCATGCTGAGGTGTTGATGGCGTGGCCGACACTTGAAAAAGGTTTCCAAAGTGCTCGAACCAGCGTTTCAACTGGTCAGATGTGTCTTTCACGGGCATCCTAGCATTCATCTTGGTCCCACTAAGGCGACGCGAAACATCGTAGAGGAGACGGATGTCGCCGGTGATTGCGGTTTTCTCGCCTTCGTCGGCTAGGGAGTCCGCTCACGCTCTTTTGTCCCGTCTACATGAGCGTTTAACTTCCTTCTCGAGAGCCGAATAGCGCCGACTGGCTACGGCTTTGGCTCCTCGTGTTTTCACTCGCTCTATCGCGGCTTTGGCGTTCCTTCGCTCCTCTATCTTCCTCCAGCTATAATCTGTGACCCACTGCTTTCTTCGGGTGCGTAGCTCACCCAAATTATTCTCGCCGGTGGCGATGAAGGCGTTCTTGATGGCGCTCCATTGATCTTCTAAGCTTCCACCTTCTGGAATATCCGCAGCACGGCTCTCTAGCTTCTCGACGAAGGACCTTTTCACCGCAGCGTCTTCCAGTCGGCGTGTGTTGAACCGACGCCCGATTTTCTCCTCCTGTCGAGCAATGCGCAGTCGGATTTCGCCGATTGGGAGGTGACGGTCGGACGCACTTCATGAGCGCAGCGTGGGCGTGAGCGCTGAGCAGGAAACCAACTCCACGGTGGGGAGGAGCGTGCTCACCTCGTAGGCCAGAGTATATCAGAATTTGACCCGACGCCAATCTGTGCTTTCCAAAGTTCGACCAACGAACTTCGCTCAGCCCTAGGATCTCAAGCTGCCTAATTGGCTAGTTGTGCCAGTTTGCCCTGCTGGGCTAGGGTTAATACATTGCAAGTTACAATTCTTGTTCGTTGTTTCGCGTTAAAAGTCGTTGCCGTTGAATCAGTTCGTAATCTTTCATGTTCGGTTTCTGTAACGGTTTTATGGGTTTCGGAATCAGTAGGTTGTTGGCCTAAGGTCCCCTATCCACCGTGGTGGAGCTGCCTGCTTAGGTATAGCTTCCGGTGGAGGAGCATTTCATACTCAGTCGCTGGATGCCAGAACAGACGCTGTTTGAGCCGCACCTCCTTGGTGAACAGACGCTCGGGTCGTACCTCCTCAATCTAGATGAAGTCAGAAGGACAACAGTGCCCAGGCTGCACTACCAGCTAAGCACACAACTTTTAGCTGACGGTCTTTGTCATCGCTTGACCCGTGGAAGCATGAGGTAGAAACTTGTGATGACCAGAGCTATGTTGGATGCTCTCCTTTTCGACTCACCGTTTTGCAGTTTTTGGAGACAGTGGCGAACAGATTGTATACTGTGCCTGCAACAACGAAACAAGAACCAGCGAGGGTAACAGCTGCAAGTGAACGCGCGTGAGTGACTTTCGTTTACAGTGCTACCAGGAACTTGGTGAGTTCCTTCCAATTAATTATTTGTACAGTATTCCGTTATAAGAATAGGTATGTATCGATGCACAAGTTCACTCCTTCGACTATTGAGCGGAGTTTGGTATCTAGGTGGGCATGAACACGAGTTCATTCTACGGAAACACGGTAAAACATGGTAAACAAAAATTTAATGAGTTTGTGCGTCGATAAATTGATGCAATGAATCACTCAATTTCATTGAGTGACACAGGTCACGAAATTAGGCTGATAAAGCACTTACTAGGCGATTTGTTATGTTCTCTTGATCGTAAATGTAATCACTTATGGTAACCATATGTTTAGGCTAATATAATCACCGGTAAGATTCATTGCTATGAAAATCTCTACTGAACAGTACTTGGAGTAGTGCAATTCTGCATTCTGGATATTCTACTGAAAAATCGCGTTTTCCTCTACGATGCAAATTCGCCTTTTGTCCTCTCTAGTAATCTTCGTTTCATTCAGCGGGATATTGGGGACACCATGTGGCATTTGCTGCTGTTCGTGTTCCTGCGATTCCTTGGAGTATCAAGCAGAGTTTACTGATACCGACGACGGAGACCAACCAGAAACTCGTTCATCCAGCATCTTCGAACATATGATCGAAGATACCGACGATGACCAACTAGAGAGACGTTCGTTTGGTTTGTTCGAACCTATGAGAAACATGATGCAAGAAATGCAACATGCTTTTGGCGACCTGCTTACGAATCCACATGCAATAAGCCAGAAATATCCGCCCCATGTGGTTGTTCAAATTGGATCCAGTGCTGGATACCCCGGACACCCAGGCAGTATTGGACCAGGCAATACTGGCGGACAGCAGCCATCTGGACCGAGTTCACCGCAGAAGCCCGAGCTGCCACCTAATCAACAGACGGGGCCACAGCCTGGTCAGCAGACGGGCTCACAGTCAGGACAGCAGGGAACTCAACAGACAGGGTTACAACCGGGACAGCAGTCGGGCCAACAGACGGGGTCACAGACGGGACAGCAGGGAAGTCAACAGACAGGGGCTCAACCGGGTCAGCAGTCGGGCCAACAGACGGGATCACAGACGGGATCACAGACGGGATCACAGACGGGATCACAGACGGGATCACAGACGGGACAGCAGGGGTCACAGTCAGGACAGCAGGGAAGTCAACAGACAGGGTCACAGACGGGGCAGCAGTCGGGTCAACAGACGGGGTCACAGTTGGAACAACAGGGAAGTCAACACACAGGGTCACAACCAGGACAACAGTCTGGTCAACAGCACGGGTCGCAGTCAGGGCCGCAGTCTGCCCAAGGACCAACACTACAGATCTGGCAGCAGATATATCAAGGATCCGGTCAACAATTTGTACAACTGCCTTTGCAGCAGCAATACGTTCCCGGGCAAACCCCGCAGCAGTTCGTGTACCCGAATCAACAGACCACCCAACAGCCCACGCAGCCGCCCGCTCAAATTCCCATGCAGTGGCCCGGACCAAACCCTGCTCAACATCCCGTGCAAGTTTCACAGCAGTTTGTGCAATCGAATCAACAGCTGGTGCACCACCCTGTTTACCAGTTCCTACCACATCCCAGTCAACAGTTTGGACCACAATTCCCGCAACAACCCGTTCAGCATCCCATGCAGCAATACAATCCACAGGTTGGACCTCATCCTTGGCAGAAGCAGCAGCAGCCCATGCAACAGATTTGGCCACAGCAGCAACAGCAATCCGTTAACTCGTGGCCCATGCAGCAGCCATCGTCGGTAGCACCGGCCAATCAGAGCAATCCAACTGGAAACGTCGCACAACGTAACCCGAACTCAAACAAAAAGAAGGTTAAAGTAAGTAAGAAAATAATTCGCGAAACGTACTACGCTCCTGCTGTACGCTTTTGAAGTCAAAGGCGTTCACAATTTGGTAATAAATCCTGAACTCGTTATGCCTTTTGTTTCACCTGTAAGCGATGACACACAATTGCTATGCACTGATGGGATTCTCCACAGAAACCTGTCGGGATTCACCACATAATCCTATCGGGATTCTCCACAGAATCCCGATGGGATTCTTCACAGAATCCCGATGGGATTTTTTTTTTAATTCTTGATCACTTAACCTAATTTACAGCTCTATTGTCCACTTGGGCACTACGTGAGCGATAACAATTGACAGCTGCACTTAGACTTTGTACAGCGCCTAGATGTACTCTATTCTATTCTTCTATATTAAACTGGTTGCCTGCGTGCTTCTTTCACTGTTCTACTCTATTAATGGTAGAATGAAGAGCACGTGGATGTGGATGGGTGGCTGTTGTTCCTTTTCCAGTCCGATTGGGGGTCCATTATGAATTGGGTTGTTTAGTGAATTGAATATTGCCATTTTCTTTAGCTTAATCGAAAGAGCTCATTTTTCTGGGTATAAGGTGATTTTATTGCGTCCCGATTCAATGTGTTGATGGTGTAATAAACAAAACAGTTTTAACTTCCGTGGCTAGAATGACAGTTCAATCGATAAAGTGACAGTTCGCCCCGAACAAAAAATTTTCCCCATACAAACTTTAAATGTGTGGTAACGACCACGGAGGATCAAATTAAATCACACGCGCGCTGCGAAGAATAATGATCTATCCTAGCACGTTTTCGGGTAGAAACTGACTCTTCAGTCACGATGCATGTGGCATGATCGTGTGCATGCGAGGGAAGCAATGTTCGGGACGATTATGATTAGAGCATCTGCCACAAAATGCATTTTAAAAATAGTTCCCGAGCACCGAAAATGATGAAATTTTGGATTTCGACTAATTTTTGGACGGAGATTCCGATTATGCAATAATCAGGATACCCCTAAAGAACCCAATTGCAGTTCGCCGATGTCCAGGTATCCGGGTTCGTTTGAGCCGTAGGCTCAGAAGAGGGTCAATGTCAGCCGCTCTCGGGGGAAGAGCAACTGACGAAAAATTGCAAGTGCCGGGGCTGGGAATCAAACCCATGACCATCCACATATGAAGCGAACGTGTGACCAACTACGCCACGGGCCCCGGCAATCCCGATGGGATTCTTCACAGAATCCGGATGGGATTCTCCACAGAATCCGGATGGGATTCTCCACAGAATCCCGATGGGATTCTCCACAGAATCCCGATGGGATTCTCCACAGAATCCCGATGGGATTCTCCACAGAATCCCGATGGGATTCTCCACAGAATCCCGATGGGATTCTCCACAGAATCCCGATGGGATTCTCCACAGAATCCCGATGGGATTCTCCACAGAATCCCGATGGGATTCTCCACAGAATCCCGATGGGATTCTCCACAGAATCCCGATGGGATTCTCCACAGAATCTCGATGGGATTCTCCACAGAATCCCGATGGGATTCTCCACAGAATCCCGATGGGATTCTCCACAGAATCCCGATGGGATTCTCCACAGAATCCCGATGGGATTCTCCACAGAATCCCGATGGGATTCTCCACAGAATCCCGATGGGATTCTCCACAGAATCCCGATGGGATTCTCCACAGAATCGCGATGGGATTCTCCACAGAATCGCGATGGGATTCTCCACAGAATCCCGATGGGATTCTCCACAGAATCCCGATGGGATTCTCCACAGAATCCCGATGGGATTCTCCACAGAATCGCGATGGGATTCTCCACAGAATCGCGATGGGATTCTCCACAGAATCCCGATGGGATTCTCCACAGAATCCCGATGGGATTCTCCACAGAATCCCGATGGGATTCTCCACAGAATCCTGATGGGATTCTCCACAGAATCCTGATGGGATTCTCCACAGAATCCCGATGGGATTCTCCACAGAATCCCGATGGGATTCTCCACAGAATCCCGATGGGATTCTCCACAGAATCCCGATGGGATTCTCCACAGAATCCCGATGGGATTCTCCACAGAATCCCGATGGGATTCTCCACAGAATCCCGATGGGATTCTCCACAGAATCCCGATGGGATTCTCCACAGAATCCCGATGGGATTCTCCACAGAATCCCGATGGGATTCTCCACAGAATCCCGATGGGATTCTCCACAGAATCCCGATGGGATTCTCCACAGAATCCCGATGGGATTCTCCACAGAATCCCGATGGGATTCTCCACAGAATCCCGATGGGATTCTCCACAGAATCCCGATGGGATTCTCCACAGAATCCCGATGGGATTCTCCACAGAATCCCGATGGGATTCTCCACAGAATCCCGATGGGATTCTCCACAGAATCCCGATGGGATTCTCCACAGAATCCCGATGGGATTCTCCACAGAATCCCGATGGGATTCTCCACAGAATCCCGATGGTATTCTCCACAGAATCCCGATGGGATTCTCCACAGAATCCCGATGGGATTCTCCACAGAATCCCGATGGGATTCTCCACAGAATCCCGATGGGATTCTCCACAGAATCCCGATGGGATTCTCCACAGAATCCCGATGGGATTCTCCACAGAATCCCGATGGGATTCTCCACAGAATCGCGATGGGATTCTCCACAGAATCGCGATGGGATTCTCCACAGAATCCCGATGGGATTCTCCACAGAATCCCGATGGGATTCTCCACAGAATCCCGATGGGATTCTCCACAGAATCGCGATGGGATTCTCCACAGAATCGCGATGGGATTCTCCACAGAATCCCGATGGGATTCTCCACAGAATCCCGATGGGATTCTCCACAGAATCCTGATGGGATTCTCCACAGAATCCTGATGGGATTCTCCACAGAATCCCGATGGGATTCTCCACAGAATCCCGATGGGATTCTCCACAGAATCCCGATGGGATTCTCCACAGAATCCCGATGGGATTCTCCACAGAATCCCGATGGGATTCTCCACAGAATCCCGATGGGATTCTCCACAGAATCCCGATGGGATTCTCCACAGAATCCCGATGGGATTCTCCACAGAATCCCGATGGGATTCTCCACAGAATCCCGATGGGATTCTCCACAGAATCCCGATGGGATTCTCCACAGAATCCCGATGGGATTCTCCACAGAATCCCGATGGGATTCTCCACAGAATCCCGATGGGATTCTCCACAGAATCCCGATGGGATTCTCCACAGAATCCCGATGGTATTCTCCACAGAATCCCAATGGGATTCTCCACAGAATCCCGATGGGATTCTCCACAGAATCCCGATGGGATTCTCCACAGAATCCCGATGGGATTCTCCACTGAATCCCGATGGGATTCTCCACAGAATCCCGATGGGATTCTCCACAGAATCCCGATGGGATTCTCCACAGAATCCCGATGGGATTCTCCACAGAATCCCGATGGGATTCTCCACAGAATCCCGATGGGATTCTCCACAGAATCCCGATGGGATTCTCCACAGAATCCCGATGGGATTCTCCACAGAATCCCGATGGGATTCTCCACAGAATCCCGATGAGATTTTCCACAGAATCGTAACGGGATTCTCCACAGAATCCTTACAAGATTTTCCACAGAATTCGGTCAGGATTTCCACAGAATCGTTATGGGATTCTCCACAGAACCTTGTCGGGATTCTCCACTGATTCGTGATGGGTTCTCCACAGAATCGTGACGGATTATCCACAGAATCCTCATGGAATTCTTCACAAAATCCTTGTGAGATTCTCTACAGAATCCCACCGAAATTCGCTACAGAATCCCAACAGGATTCTACATGGAATCCTAACGGGATTCTCCTGGTGGAATCCTAACGGGATTCTCCTCAGCATTCTGTCGGGATTGTCCACCGAATCCTGACGGAATACTCTACAGAATCCTGCCGGGATTCTTCACAGAATCCTTTCGGTATTCTCCACAGAATCCTCACGGGATTCTCCACAGATTGTTGACGGGATTCTCCATAGAATCCTGACTGAATTCTCCCCAGAATCCTAACAGAACTCTCCACATAATCCTGACGGGATTCTCCACAGAATCCAGACGGGATTCTCCTCAGAATTAAAACGGGATTCCAAACAGGATCCTGACTGGAATCCGCAGATTCCTGACTAGAACCTCTTCAAAATCCTGACGAAATTCTCCACACAATCCTGACGGGATTTTCCACAGAATCCCGATGGGATTCTCTACAGAATCCTGTCGTTATTCTTCACAGAACTCTGACGAGGGATACTCCACAGAATCCTGCTGGGACTCTCCACAAATCCGCTACAGTCCCTCTAAAACCCTGCTTTAACCCTCCCAAAACCCCCTGAAACTCTGCGAAGCTCTATTGGAAACTCTCGGAAACCTACTAAAAGCGCTGATATAAGCCCTGTGAAACCATCTTTACCTATCCAGGCCCTCTTGGTACCCCTGAAATCTTCCAGACGCATTATGACACCCTTTCGAAACCGTTCTGAAACTCTCTAGAAGTCCTGTCGAAATCTCTAGGAAATCCTCGATTCATCATGAAATCTCTGGATACATGATCCACAATTTATAGTACCATGCTTTGGCTGATTTTACAGGTTTTAAGAGTTCCGAGATGCCAGGCTCCGGTTGATTCGGAATACAGCAATTGTAATATCTAAGGATCTCCAAACCATCCTGGAGTTCAGACCTTGGATCTCTACATGCTTAAAACGAGCTTTTCAACTCCGTTCCAACGTGATACTATGGATTAACAAAAGGCCAACGACAATCAAGCACTGCAAAACCATTTATTCCACCTAGTGGTTGTAGTACACATCGTAAACCGTTTGATCTGTCGTTTTGTAAACTCTCGGCAGCGGATGATTCCCGTGTTGCAGACCAGATGGCGGAGGTGCTGGTGTTACGAAACCTCCTGGATGGTGGTACGAATGGGCTGGATGATGACCAGGGTGGTGATAGGCAGGAGGCTGAGCTGGATGGTAGTTTGGATGGTAGACAGGATTAAGGACAGGCGGATGGGCAGTATGATACGGAGCTTGGAAGGCCGGTGGGAATGCTGGATAATGCACAGGCTGCTGTACAGGGTACTGCGGGATCTGCTGTACAGGTTGCTGGGAGGATGCTGAATTGATTGCTTGTGCTGGAGCGCCCTCGGTAGCAGCGGCCATTTCCTGGGCAGTTGAAGCTCCAGCTTCAGAATCAGCTAAGCCATTGGACATATCGTTGAGAAAGGGAGCTGAGCGAGTCTCTTTGTGTTCCTCGACAGAAGTGTCGGAGTCGGTATACTCCGCTTGTGGCTCGACAGGACCACAACAGCAGCAGCAATCGAAACAGGGCGCCGCTGAAGTTCCGCTGAGAAACATAGCCAGTACAAGCGTTAGAAAAATGTGCGTCTCCATCGCAGTGAGAAAAAATACTGTATCTCCGCGGCGTGGTTCATTACGATTGAACTATATAACTGTCATAAGATGGCGATAATAAAAGGCAACCATATGGTCATTAAGAAGGTTTTTTACGATCAATTTGGCGGTGGAACTGTATAGTAGCCGATTTCCTACAATTTTCCAGTTTATATTCATCAAGCGGTTGCGTGCAATTCCAAAGTATTCTTACGGTTCACGCCTTATCGTAAATTAGAAATCATGACGAATCTCCGTTGGTTGTGCGTCCTGGTTTTTATCACAACGCTCATCAATACATCCGCTCTTCCATGTGGTCCCTGCTGCTGTTGTCCTTGTTCAGGAACATCTCAGCACAATCTCCAGAATTCCAACGCTGGAGCTGACGACGACGACGACGATGGTCAACAGACTCGCTCAGGCCTCTTCGACGAAGATACGATGGCCAGCCTGGTGGACGCATTTCGGGACTGGTTGGCACCCGTGATGGAACCCTTCCTGTCTGGATTTTTCAATGAGAGTTCCTACAGTTTCGGTGGATTTAACTTGACTGTCGGGTCGACGGGGCCGGTTACGTATACGGAAATGGGAGCTGGTGAGATCCCTGCTGAAGAGGATAGTGTCGCGAAATAGGTGGCTGTATGAAGAATTGTTTTAAGCATTTTGAATGTTGTCGACAAATATTGGACTTGGTATTTGAAGAATCCTATAAAATATGAATAAAATCTAAGTGTTCAGCTCATATATATGTATGTACCAACATTATAAAAAAAATCAAAATGATGGTGGTTTGCCTTCTCGAACTGGTCAGGGCAATCACACTGAGCTCCAACAAATCTTGTCCACCAGATCCTTATGTTACATGGACAAACACGGAAACAGGGCAGTTCTACCAGAAGCTCAATGAACCCCGCATAGGCTTCGTGCCACGAGCCGAAATGTGCAGGGATAAGGACGGGAGCATCTTAACGGATGGACGTGAGGTGATCGAAAGGTGAAAGCAGCACTACGACGAAACCTGAATGGTGCGGGGAAGGCAGACATGGAGGACCAAGGTAGCGGAAGAAATGACTACGTCAGTACAGCAGAGAGCAATAACGAACGTTGAAGGAAGTTAAGGATGCTATCCAGCAGCTCAAGAACAATAAGTCTGCTGGTAAGCATAATATCGGAGCGGAACTCATCAAGATGGGCCCGAAAAAGTTAGCCACCTGCCTGCACCGGCTAATAGTTCGGATTTGGGAGACACAACAGCTATTGGAGGAGTGGAAGGAAGAGATAATCTGTCCCATCCACAAGAAAGGTGACTAATTGGAATGTGAGAACTTCCGAGTGATCACAATTCTGAATACCGCCAACAAAGTGTTATCAGATCATCTTCGGGTCGTCTTTCACCTAAAGACGAATTTCGCGCCAACTCGACCAACGGTTGGCAGCACCCTCTCAGAATCGAATGAAACTTGGTGGACATAAACAATACGTGTTTCTAAGCAACTTTGCATACTTTGTTTTTCGAAATTTTTCAAGAGTAACTTTTGAATAGGACCTAATTTTTTTTCATTGATTTTTTTAAAATCAATGTAACTCAAAAATGACAAGAGCTACAAAAAAGTGTTGTATGGTGTAGTATCGTGAAATTCCATGAAGGTTTTTTAGAAAAATATCAAAAAAATATAAAACTACTTTCTACACTAAAAAACAAGGTTTTAAAAATTAAATTCAATATTGCAAAAACCCTATGTTTTTAAATCGTTGATTTTTTTTATGGAGAAAGGTATTTTAATTACCTACATTTTCTCCGAACAATGTTGCTGTGACATATTTAAGGAAAAAAAGTTTTTCTAACAAAAATTTTTTTTTGTGTCTACATTGAGTGAATATTTTTCAGTGTGTTTCGTTCCAACATAGCCATATATAGCCTCAGAAGCCTCTCGTCAACCAATGAAACTTTATGGATGTATCAACTTTGAAAAATCTAACATTTATCTGGACTTACATTTGAAAAGGGCGTATATTTTCTCTAACTTTTTTATTAATGTAACTCAAAATTCTAATATATATATGATATATTGTAGACTGTTGTAGAATTGTCGGAAGTGATAAACAGTTAATCAATATAAAGATTATATTCATATTGCAAAAAAGCAGGATTTTTTTTAAAAATACGTATTTGAATGATCGAACTGAATTTAGTTGACGCTCAATGGTAGGCGCATAATTTCATTGTGGGGATTTCGGATAAACGCATATTAAAAAAACCTTTTTTTATATTTATTTTTATTTTTTTTTCTTTAATTTTATGTGGCATTACACTTTGTTTTTATTTCTAGTTGAATATTCATATATTTTTATTAATTTAATCGACCAATTTGAAAACCTTTGGTTCTTCATTGGAGTTGGAATATGTTTTGGCCATGATTTTATTATGAGCGATTGGTACAAAAGAATGAAATTTTTGTGTGCCAGATATAGTTTTTGCTTTTTTGAATAGTTCATCAAACTCTTTTGCTGTCGTTGTGTATTGTTCATTCGATATGTAACAGAAATTTAATTTTGTGATATTTTTGTCTGTTTGTGTAACTGCCCATTCGTAAAGCTCCCGAGGAGTTTTAATAGTATTGCCACAATCCTTGGCAAGACTGGCTCGTTTTGCAATTCGTTTGAGAGTGCCACCAATGGCATCACAAGGCCCTTTTCCATGCGATGTTGCAAAAAAGTGCCACTCTGCTTCTAATCCATGCTTTGAATTGAAATTGCAAAGACTGGCGCAATTTTTCTTATTTTTATAATGCGCTGCAGCACCATCAGACATAAATGAAATCTTTGAAAAAATAATCGACTGTTTCAAAAAGTTTAATAATTTTGAAATGAATAACTGAACAGCTTTTGTGTCGTGGGTCATTACTTCTGATATTATAATAAAGCTAACGTTTTCTAATTTACCATTACTTTTAAAGTAAACTTCAAATGGATGTACTGTTGCCTGAGAATTATTCAAATGATATCCTTGAGCAGCATTTTGGATAATAAATGAATAATTTTCAGAGAAATCCAACAATACAAGTATTTCACTTTGACCTAAAGTATTCTTTTTGTTTTTTTGAAAAAAGCAGACTGCTGTTTGTAAATGAAGTCATGAGTTAGAAGTTCATCATTCAATAAAGTAAGATACAAATTCATCCACAGGCTTAATAATGGTTTCCAAATTACAGCGATCAGTGGTTAGCCACTGCTGAAAAACAACATCTTCCTTTCCGCTATCTTCTAACATAGTTATGAGGGTTTTTTCTACAACATCTGTTAAAGGGCAATCTTTGCAAGTACGGAATAACATTCTGTTGTCCTTATAGAAGGATCACACATCATGCTTTCAAAAATTTCTGAAAGTGATACCATTTTTACGCAATTATGCATCAAATTTACATTTTCATGAATGGTGCAAACGCACACATTGTGAGTGCCTGTTTTATCAAGCAGTACACAATGCTTAGGCCTTAACTGAGTGAATAAAGTGAACCCAACTTTAATATCTTGACACGATTCTTGAAAAATGCTGTAAGCTTCCGACAAAGACATCATTAAAAGGCGTTTTTGCACACGTTCCTTACGACCATTTTGCAGCTCTAAAACAAAATCGTTTGTGCCTGGCATAGCTCTACTTATGTCATCGCTATCATAAAAATAAATCACCTTCTGCTTAGTAGTTTCATTTATTCCATGCCCACGTCTGGCTTCCGTGGTGCAGAGAATGCCGTCTTCAGCAACAAGTTTTTTCATTTGCTTGACCATGAAACGAGGTGCATTAAATTCTTCCGATATTTTTCTAGCTGACATAGATTGAGGAAGAACTGTTAAAATTCTGAGCTGATCATTTCTATCTGCAGAAAGCAAATCATACTTTTGTTTTAACTGTGTAATCATTTCATCGTATTTATCAACTTTTTCCAAATCATTTGGATCCATATCAAAAATGTATTTTCGTACTGCTTGAGAAAAATCTACTGACTTTTTCACTTTATAATCTAGGCTTCTCATTTCCCTGGATGTAATAGGTGAAATATGCAACATCGGAGCGATGGTATTAAATTCATTCATATTGTACGAGCCCTTCAGAAGTTCTTTTGATGGTATCGATGGCAAAAATGGAACCGAAGGTACGGATTCTGAATGAAAAAATAAATTTGTTCATTAGTGTATGGAAATTACTATTATATTGAAAACTATGGCGGTGTTTTTGGTAGCGCTGAAATAGCGCTTACGCAAAAGAAGTAGTTAAAAAGTAGTAATTGTGCTTACCAAGCAATTATTTGGATTCTTGTATATTCGCTGAATGCTGAGATTCGGCAAATTGCTGACCACTTTTGAGGACACTTGTGGAAGGTCGTGGATCCTCATCTTCGCTGCTTGTTTTCACTCCGGTCCGCCTCTTTTTTAATTTTGGGCTCCTTTTATACACTATCACTAGTCGACAGGAATCACAAATACGCATTCCTTCATTTAGTTGGTGCTTATATCCCAGCGAGTTTATTTTTTCAATATCTGATGCCGATAAGCCTTTCAGTTTACTGTATGGAGTGCAATTAGGATTCCCAATACCTGCATCACACTTTTTTTTTTATTGTTTTGGCACTTGATATATCCATTCCGAATATTAAACGTACTCGGTTAAGCGTGTCTTCACAACTGAAACATCCATTCAGAATTACAATGACTGCCAGCCTGAAGATTTTGGGTACTACTATGTATCATCACATCATGTATAGCTTTTATATATAGTATACATTTTCAAAAACCTTATAAAATTTCATGATAGTTCACATTTCAAACAAATATATGACCTTTTCAAATGTTGGTCCAGATAAAAAATGTATTGTGCAAATTGCTTCATAAACGAATTTCTATACATCCATAAAGTTTCATCCACTGATGAGAGGCTACTGAGCCTATATATGGTCATGTGGGCATGAAACACGCTGAAAAATATTCTTTCAATGAAGACATGAAAAAAGTTTTTGTTAGAAAAACTTTTTTTCCTTAAATATGTCACAGCAACATTATTCGGAGAAAATGTAGGTTATTGAAATACCTTTCTCCAGAAAAAAAATCATCTATTTAAAAACATAGGGTTTTTTGCAATATTGATTTTAATTTTTAAAACCTTTTTTTTCAGTGTAGAAAGTAGTTCTATATTTTTTGAAATTTTTCTACAAAACTTCAAAGAATTTCACGATACTCCGCCATACAACACTTTTTGTAGCTCTTGTCATTTTTGAGTTACATCGATTTAAAAAAAAAAAACAATGAAAAAAAAGGCCCTCTTCAAAAGTTACTCTTGAAAAATTTCGTAGAACAAAGTATGCAAAGTTGCTTAGAAACACCTTTTGTTTATGTCCACTAAGTTTCATTTGATTCTGAGAGGGTGCTGCCAGCCCCATCGAAGGGTTGGCGCGAAATTCGTCTAGCATGTGTATATCGTGTGTGAAGATATTTTATACACAAGGTAGTTAAGTAAATGTTGGTTATGAAACGGATTCTGGGCTTACCGGGAATCAAACTCGTCACCCTCAGAATGGTTTTTCTGATCACACGTGCGCTTGATGTGGCTATATGGGCTTAACTCTTTGGAGCCGATGTGTTTTGTTAGTTTGGCAGCAACCTCGCTGGTTTCGAACAAGTTATAAATTACAAGTTCATGATCGGTTGCAACGCCGGGGTCAAATACATGATGTCCCACCGGCTCCAAAGGGTTAAAGACTATTCTTCTTAATTTCCTCTGGAACAGAACAAACAATAAACGTTGCCTGTTGTTGTGATTACAAGTCAACCAATTTACTTCTTTTTTCCGGCATCTCTGGAATTCCTCCAGGTTTACTTGCTTGGATTGCTCCAGATATATTTTATGAGATTTGTGTTGTAGATTTCTTGCTTGGATTACTTCAAAATTTGCTTCGGAATTCTTCCAGCGATTTATCCATTAGAAACCCTTAAGCACAGAGAAACAGACGTAACACTTTGAACAAATTTCATTAAAAAAAAAAACATCGCCACGAAAATGTTATTGCTCAATACTAAATGTACTGTGCTTGGCCGGGCCACCACTAGGTGGTGGTAGTGAGCAAACGTCAAACAGAAGTAAAAATTATGCCTGCACCGCGAGTGGCCAATTGACCGCTTATCGAATATTTGAATCAGCGAGCAGAATGTGACGTCTGTTTCTCTGTGCCTTAAGGAATTCTAAGTGGGATTCCCCCAGAAATTCTTGTGGCGATTCCTTCAAGAATTTTCTCAAGAACTCCTGTTGAAGTTCCTGCAGAAATTTTTGCTGGTATTCCTGTCGGACTTTATCCAGTAATTTTTACAGGAACTTTTCTAGTGATGTATACAGAGAATTCTGTTGATATTTCTACAATAATTCCTATATGAATTACTCTGTGCATTAGTCCATGAGTAAATCTACGGAAGGCACGAATTTCTCAAATGGACGTTCTCTTCCATTCCATTCCATTCCATCCACCCCAACCTACTGATGAATAAATCTAGCGATTTTCCTAGGGATTTTTTAAAAGAATTTCTCTTAGGATTCCTTCAGGGATTTTTCTAGGAATTTCTTGAAATGTTACTCTATTAAAGCCAGTTATCACGCATATAAGAATTCCTCGAAAGATTTCACTATGATTCCTCTGTTAGATTTCCCAATTGGGCATCCTCTATGGATTTCCCGGTGGTCCCTCTTGAGATATTTTCAGGGTTACCTCTTGGTATTCCCATACGAAAATCTCTTGGTATTGCTTCTAAAATTCCTTAAGAAAATCTCGTTGGAAATTCTTATGGAATTCATGCTAGAGCTAAACATCCCATTTTAGCTGTTATTTCTCCTTAAACTGCTTCAGATATTTACCAGTACTTTTTCAGTAATTCCTCCATAGATTTCCCAAGGAGATTTCTTCAGAGATTGCAATAGTGATTTTTCCAATGATTTTTCTGCTCCGGGAATGCCTATAACTGTCAATCAGATGTTGATTCATTTTAATTTGTTGACAGCTAAAGTTAGATCACAGACAAACAGACGTCTCACTCTACTCACTTCCCATCGTTTCCCTTTTTAACGGATTATTCAAATATTCAGTAGTTCGCAAATCGCTCGCTCATGGCGCTCGCGTCGCTTTTGCTCCTGTTTGACGTTTGCTCACTACCGCTATCTACTCAGTGGGTTTGCGTACCACAGCATAATAAGCATTGGGCGATTATGTTTGCGTGACGATGATTCTTATCGCATTTTGTTCCATGTGCTACGTCTGTTTGTCTGTGGTAAGATGTTATGATTTAAGCTGTGCTAACGAGTGACAATTGTCTTCTGTAGACCACAATTGCTATAAGCTAGGAGAAGACTGTGTTCCAATAGGGATGTTATGACAAGAAGAAAAAGAAATAATAGATTTAATAGTTCTGCTGTAAAAGCACTGAATGTTAACTTTACCAAATACCATTTTTTTCTGTGCCCCAACACCCATTCGATTTTTTTTACCACAAAAGGCTTGTTCAAATATTACGTGACGCTAAATTTGGCAAAATTTAGACGCTATCCGCTATCCCTCCCCAGCGTAACTATTTTTTTCTAATGAAAATTTTGAAATTTAGAACGAAGCGTAACACAGCGCTGGACCCCCCTCCCCACATTGGCGTTACATAATATATTACCATTTGATTCACTTACTAATTTGAGGGAAGCTAAAACAGCTATACGTTTGCTAGAAATGGAGAGAACTTCTTCCGATTTGCCCATCATCTGCCGAGCAAAAAAAAAATGGTTTTCACTGATTGCAGACTTAGATTTGCCGGAAATCACTCGTATTTGGAGAATGGGACCACCACATTGGAATCGAAAAACTCTGAATGTGGATTGGTCGCTTCAACGCAATATTCGAGCTGGAGACAGTCCAAGAAAAGTACAGCAGTTTTATAGAGCATTGATCAGTGAAAAATATACTGATTATTCCAAGATTTTTACTGATGGATCAAAGGACAAAGGACGTACGTATATATATATATATATATATATATATATATATATATATATATATATATATATATATATATATATATATATATATATATATATATATATATATATATATATATATATATATATATATATATAAAAGGACGTAGCCGGCGCCGTTATTGACTTTCAAATATTGAATTCTCGAATTGTGCACATTGAGAATAGTTAGCTAGTCCCAAGCTTCCACATTCAATGGTTCTCTGTGCAACTTCGATTGTTCTGGTCAATCACGGAGTAGCAACTACGATGTGTACGGTTATCTTTGCTTTGCTTTGCTTTAATCTCAGATATCGCTCTTACCCGATACTACGAAGACTCCCTCCCTGTGCTAAATATCAGTCTCAGTGCCTGTTTTTCAGCCGAAAATGAAAGACTGCGGCGGTCGTTTTCAGTTCCTCGATGTTAGAAATGACAGAGTCCGAGAGCTCCATTCGTGAGCGACTCAACAAGGTCAATTCCCAATCATCCACACACTACTTATGTTGACAGGCCATTCGTCTCAAGCGGTGGCTTGTGAGAGTGAGTCCTTATACGCTACCACGGGTGAAAACACTCAACTACAGAAAATTGAATGGAAATTTAGCCCTGTCAGCTTTCGCTTTCAGCACGCTGCGTGCAAGTGTGAGTACTTTTTCATTTCGCTCCCGTGTTGCTGATCGGAAAATAACAATGACAGGAAAACCGAAACGGAGAAAATGAAAAAAAAAAAATCAAAATATCGCTATTGCTATGAAGGCTTGTCGAAAAATTGCAGCCCTGCTCCCTCCGCTCGACAAGCAGGTACCTTCAGTAAATAATGACCTAATGATACCCTGAGAACACGGTAACTGAGAATACCGGAGTCCCTATCACATTTTTTAAAGCCAGAGTACCTGCAGTAGTTGACCAGGGCATATTGAAAGGTGGAAGCAGCACTATGTCGAACAGTTGAAGTGCATTTGAATGACATGCGGATGTGGAACCACGGTGAAAGTAAGAGTAAAAATGAATTGCTATGTACCCTGCCTGTAATCGCATAACTGTTCCATATGAACAAGCAATCTAGCCTAGCAAAGGTGGGACTGATATACAGGGTGTTAGGTTCATGAGTCCAAACTTTTTAAAGGGTGATAGAGTGGTGAAAAATGTTGTTCTACGCACATGGTCAAATTTCAAAGGTTACGTAGTTATTGAATTCCCCATGTTTTTGACGCTTATTGCCTTATCTGGCTATAACTTTGAAATGGTCAAACTTTTCGCAATTTTTTTACCCTTATTAGAAAGATTATTTAATTTTCTATCAAATGGCATCTTTGAACCGATTGGTTCAGTTAAATAACTAAGTTTTCTAGAGCAAATAGCTCATAAGCAGTGTGGTTTAATTGGTTTTTGTCAATTATCTTTGAAAAATGCGTAATAATTTAAAATTCTTTCTTTGGCAAAGTTGTGGTCCCTGTTTCACTCTACAATTCGTTCTTTGACGCAAAACTTCTAACTCTAATCGTTTTCTTGCAATTTTGATTTAATTGTACGGCACAGTGCGCAAAAAGTGCTTACCATGACGATTGCAAATTTATTATCTAAAATGCGACGTTTAAATCAAAATTGCAAGAAAACGATAAAAGATAGAAGCTTGATGTCAAAGAACGAATTGTAGAGTGGAACAGGGGCCACAACTTTGCCAAAGAAAGAATTGCAAATTATTACGCATTTTTTCGAAGATAATTGACAAAAACAAATTGAAACACACTACTTTTGAGCTATTTGCTCTAGAAAACTTAATTATTTAATTGAACCAATCGGTTCAAAGATGCCATTTGATAGAAAATTCAATAATCTTTCGAATAAGGGTAAAAAACTGTGAAAAGTTTGACCATTTTCAAGCTATAGTCACTAAGGCAATAAAAGTCAAAAACATGGGGAGTTCAATAACTACGTAACGGTTGAGATTTGACCATATGCGTAGAACAATTTTTTCCACCATTTATGGTCCTCCATCACCCTTTAAAAAGTTTGCACTCAGGAACCTAACACCCTGTATAATTACAGCGTGCATTCGGAATAAGGCCAATTATTTAAAGTTTTTTTTTAACGACCTGATGGTTGTGCTATTAGTTTGCTAAAAGTACCTGTTTAGACCAAAATAAAGCAGAGCCGAACACGTATATTCAAAGTCTTACCCACAAAGATGGTTCATTGCTGCGTTTACACGCTCATTTTCATCATCACCTCTTTTTGTGAAATATCTGGTGCACCATGTGGTGAAGCCTGCTGCTGCTGCTGCTGCTGCTGCTGTTTAGACACGAATACCGGAAGCATCGACGCTGCTGGTCCAACTATCGAACAACAAGAAACCCGAACCTTTGGCTTCATTACCAAAATTGTCACCAGCATAGGACAGTCCGTCAGCGATTGGGTGGCCGGTATGATAGCACCGTATCTGGAACCGTTGAACGACTGGGGCCAGCAATGGTTAGGGAATTCATCGGAAAAATTTGAGTATTATTTTTCGGTGGAAGGTGGAGTGTCGTGGGGAGATCCTATAGACTATTAGGAGTTAGGAGTTTGGCCAAAATCTGCGTTTCGCCATATGGATTGTTCTGCAGATCATAGCTTTTGCGAAGCAAAGGAACTTACTGAATCCACTAAAAATCTTAAATTAGCAATTAAGTCCAGTTGTCTACATAGAATGTGCGGATATAAAAGAGAAATAACAATTAGTACATACCTTGATTCGTTTCCAATGCACATGGTTTACCTGCGAGGAAATCCACAAAAGCTCTTCCCATTCACTCCTAGCAGCAACGTGACGATGAGGAGATGGCTTTCGCCCCACAAGCTTCCGAACGACCAAATTGTATACCGACAGGGCTTTCATAGAGTCAGTCTAGTTAGAGTCTGGCGGACTGTCACTTTCGATCGGAGCCAATCGAGCATGACGTCACGGTGTAGCATTTATCGGTGAGGACACTATGACGTCATGCTCGATTGGCTCCGGTCGAAAGTGACAGTCCGCCAGACTCTAATTATAGGGACTCTAGGCTTTCACAATTTCCAGCTACACCGCACCGAAACAGCCCGTTCGGGTTTTCATAATTGTGTTTTATTCATTGTTCTGTTGTTGTTCTCTGTGGGGCATGTCGCACCACCGCGGTACATTTCTTCTTCTTCTTCTTCTTCTGCTGCTAGTTCTTGTTGTTCGAGTTTTCTTCTTCTTTGTTTCTACTGTTTCTCATCTTCTTCGATGCTGTTTCTTATGGTTATACACTTTGTGGTGTGTATGTGTTGTTTTTTTGTTCTTCTCTGTTTGTGTGACTGTGAGGGACTTTTGTTTGTCTGTTTGTTTTCTCTTGTGAATATATAGATTTTTAGACTTTTCCTACTTTGGTATATTCTTCTCTTGAGGGAAACCACCGTGGGAGAAACAAACTCTCAGAAGGATTACAGTAAGGTAGATACAGTAGGAAAAATGTTCGAGGAATCGGAATCTAACAAGTTTGGTATGTCGTGAGTGTGGTCGTGCAGAATTTTGGCCGTTTTTCACTTTTGTTTGTTTCTTAGATGTAAGTGGATAGTGTAGAAAATTGATTTAATGCGATTTCGATTTCTAAAATGTACAAGATTTTGGGAAAACAAATAGTAGTCCTCGCACAGAAAGAAGAATAATTGATGCGGGAATAAAAGACGGGGCGAAGATTTTGGGAGCTCTATTAGGTCACGATATAAGTGTTGATTCGATAGTTTTGATTTCCTATACATGGATAGAGATAGTTTTTGTTTTTTCGTAAGAAAAGAAGTGGGGTTAGAATTTTGCTTTCCATTTGTTTTGTTGAGTTACATTTTTTTTATGTTTGTTTTGGTTCACTAGTTTAGATAATAAGATAGTTAGATAGAGAAAAAGGGGAAAAGAAAACAACGGTTCTGATCGAATTGGGAAATGTTTTGAGTTCTAGGTGGATTATTGCCTTTTCTGTTTTAAGAGTAAGTGGTTTTTACGATGTTTCTCTTTCGTAAGACTATGATATTGCACATCAGGTGACAAATGCCACATTTGATGACTACCTGTCACTTTACAAACATGCAATTCTGATGATTCTGGCTTAGTACGGTTCAATTTGCTAGTTTGGAAGAATGTTACAGTTATTTCCTATGCTTATGTAATGACGACTGATGGCGTTTTTCTACACGTTTTTCGTTCGAAAGGGGTCACGTAGTGCTCTAAACTGTTGTTGAGATGTGTTTCATATTTGCGTGTACTTTTGACGTTTGTCACATTCAGCTTAATGTGTGGGGGGTTTCCATGTTGACAGTTCGTGAATCGGTTAATAGTAGGCGTGGAACATTACACTACGGTATAATATCGAAATGAAACGCACGTTTCGCTTTTTTTTTTGGTATGCGCATGAGTTTGTAAACATCAAGAGTTTGAATTGTTTCGAGAAATGTAGATTTGTTATTGGCTACAACAGTTTGGTTTTTGTTTTGCTTTCTCTTTCTATGAATATTCAGGTGGTAACCGATGCTGGCTGGCGTATCTTTTTGTTTGTAAAAATATAAATGTCACTCCCTTTGTTACATGCTACAATCCATCCATATAAATATACTTTAAGAACACGTTGACTAACTTGCATTTATTGTTGGTTTACAGTTCATCTCTCTTCGTTTCAGGTTTGCTCGTTTTTTTTTTCTTTGTTTGCAATTCATAACAAGTTTTAAAAACAAATAACAAATGTCAGATTTGATTTCTTCTCATATATGCTCACGCTGAATCATGTCAAAGAATGGTGGAAACTTCGTGAAGCTGATCGCAACAATCATTATAACGTGGTGTCAGTTTTTTTTCTTTGTTTACAAACAATCAACTACTCTCATTATCAGCCGTTTCAAAGCGATAGCTCTTCTACATTGCGTTTCACCCCTCTCCCCCTCTTTAATAAAAACAATGGTTTCACAATGATCGTTTCGACGCGACGATTTCGCTGTTTCAGCTACTAGTTTTTATTAATATCTTATGCAAGTAAATTTAAACAGAAAAAAATACTATTAACTATTTGCTCTCGCTCACGCACGACGTGGACGTTTTACCTTTGATCAACAACGTTTTTTTTGTTCTTACACCCTGGGCACTAATTATATTCTAGGAAAAAAAAACTTCTCTGTCTGTGTGTGTGTTCTGTATGTGAATAAATTGAGTTCTAACGTTTAAAACAAATCCTTAGTGACTAGCGCGGCTGTATGGTTTTCGATGTTACCATGAATTGGAAGAAATTACACTGTTTTTGTTTACTCTGTGTTTCTTTGCAGAATCGGTTCAACCGGGGGAAACCGACGGTTTGCTTTTTTGATAGGACGTGGCCAGTGACGAGATTGAGACGCCAATCGGGAGTAATTTGGGTAAACATCTTTCCAGAATTCGTGAGAACTCCTTCTCTAGAATTTGTGAAAATTGTCGTTCTGGATGATTTTTTTGAAAAAAAAATATTTTTTTTTTGAAAGACTTTTCCAAAATTCAAGAAAATCTCACAATGAATCCTGAGAAGGATTATGTAACACTTCTCTTCGAATTCTGAGATAGTTCCTTGTCAGAATTAAGACCAATTCTACTACAAATTTCGAGAAAATCCCTTCTTGTAATTGGGCAGAGTTCTTTTCCGGAATTAGAAAAAAACTTCGGTAGAATTCCACAACGGCTTTCAAAAACTCTTCAACAAATTTCGAAAAATTCTTCTTAAGATTTCGGAAGACTTCCTCTTCTGAACTTGGAAGAATTGCTCTTTGGAAATCACAGGATTTTCTTAAGGGAATCCGGGAAAATTCTATTCCAGATTTCAGGAAAACTCGTTTTTCGTAATTTGGGAGAGTTTATTCCAAGAAATTTGAGAAAATTCGCCAGAACTTCGCCATTGATCGCCAGAGAACTCCTGCAACGAAATGATCAAAACTCTTCCGCAGATTTCGGAAGAATTCCTTCACAGAATCCCGGAGAATACTCTCACCGATTTCAGGCAAACTTCTATTCGTAGTTTGGGAGATTTTTTTTTGAGAAATTTGAGAGAATTCGGCAGAATTCCTTCACAGAATTTGAGAAAATTCCTGCAAAGTATTGATCACAACTTCTCCGCAGATTTCGGAAGAATTCCTTCATGGAATTTGGGAGAATTTCTCCATTGAAATAACAAGAATTTCCCAAGCAATTGGAAGCAACACTTTGCGGAAATTTAGAAATTAGGAATCTGGAATTTGGAATTCGGAAGTCCGAGAAAATTCTTCGTCAGAATTCACTAAAAATTACTAAAAATTACGGGAAAATTCCTTCTCGTAATTGATTTCGGAATTTGAGAAACCTCGGTATAATTCCACAACGGATTTCAAAAATTCTTCCACGAATATCGAGAGAATTCTTCTTGAGAATTCGGAAGACTCTCTCTTGTGAACTTGGAAGAATTGCTCTTTGAAAATCACAGGAATTTCTCAATGGAATCCGGAAGGATTCTGTTGTACAGATTTCAGGAAAACTCCGTTTGCGTTATTTGGGAGAGTTTTTTCTAAGAAATTTGAGAAAATTCGGCAACTTCGCCATAGATTCTGAGAGAACTCCTGCAAGGAAATGGTCAAAACTCTTCCGCAGATTTCGGAAGAATTCATTAACGGAATTCAGGAGAATTTTTCCATGAATTTTTCTGTGAAATCAAGAAAAATTTCTCAGGGAATCGTTCCACAGAATTGGCAAAGAATTCCACGACGGAATTTGGCGACAGAATTGTTCTACATCTTTCGAGAGAACTCCACTGCGAATTTTTGAGAAACTTTTCAACGAATTTCAAGAAAGTTCTTCTTAGGAATTTGGAAGACGTCTTCTTTTGAATTTGGGAGCATTGCTCTTTGGAAATCACTGGAGTTTCTCTCTGAAATCCGAGAGAATCCTCTCACCGATTTCAGGACCAGTTCTTAATTTGGGATTTTTTTTTTGAGAAATTTGAGAGAATTTGGCAGAATTCTTCCACAGAATTTGAGAAAATTCCGGTAAAGGATTGATCAAAACTCCTCCTCCGCATTCAGGAGAATTTCTCTATGAAATTAAGAAGAAGTTCCCAGGGAATTTGGAAGCAATTCACGGAAATTTAGAAATTCGGATTTAGAATTTCTCAGGGAATTCGGAAGCAATACTTCACAGAAATTTAGAAATTCGGAATTTGAAATTCGGAAGAACTGTTCCACATGATTCGGGAAGAATTCCACGATGGAATTTAGCAGAATTCTTCCACATCTTTCAAGAGAACTCCACTGCGAATTTTTGAGGAACTTTTCAACGAATTTCGAGAAAGTTCTTCTTAGGAATTCGGAAGGCTTCCTCTTTTGAATTTGGGAGAATTGCTCTTTGGAAATCACAGGAATTTCTCTGTGGAATTCGCGAGACTTCTCTCACCAGTTTCAGGACAAGTTCTTTTCGTAATTTGGAAGAGTATTTTTTTGAGAAATTTGAGAAAGTTCGGCAGAATTCCTGTAAAGAATTGATCAAATCTCCTCTGTAGATTTCGGAAGAACTACTTCAAAGATTTCAGAAGAATTACTCCACGAATTTTTCTACGAAATCAAGAAGAATTTCCCAGGGAATTTGGAAGCAATTCACGGAAATTTAGAAATTTGGAATTTGGAATTCGGAAGAAATGCTCCACAGAATTGGGGAAGAATTCCACCACGGAATTCGTCGGAATTCCTCTCCATCTTTTGAGCCATGTGAAATTCTAGAAAATTTTTCAACGAATTTCAAGAAAGTTCTTCTAAGGAATTCGGAAGACTTCCTCTTTTGAATGTGGGAGAATTACTCTTTGGACATCACAGGAATTTCTCTACGGAATCCAGGAGAATTCTTCCATCGATTTCAGGACAAGTTCTTTTCGTCTTTTGGGAGTTTTTTTTTTGAGAATTTCAAAAGTGTTCGGTAGAATTTGAGATAATTCCTGCAAAATATTGATCAAAACCCCTCTGCAGATTTCGAAAAAACTACTTCAAGGCATTCAGGAGAATTTCTCCACGAATTTCTCTATGAAATCAAGACGAATTTTCCAGGGAATTTGGAAGCGATTCACGGAAATTTAGAAATTCGGAATTTGGAATTCGAAAGAAATGGGAAAGAATTTCTCCACGGAATTCCTTACCATCTTTCGAGAACACTTCCATGCAAATTTCTAGAAAATTCTTAGGAATTCGGAAGGCTTCCTCTTCTGAATTTCGAGGATTTGCCTTTTTGAAATCACATGAATTTCTCTACGGAATCCAGGAGAATTCTCTCACCGATTTCAGGGAAACATTTTGAGAAATTTGAGACAATTCAGCAGAATTTCTTTACAGAATTTGAGAAAATTCCTGCAATGAAATTATCACAACCCCTCCACAGAATTCGTAAGAACTCTTTCACTGAATTTGGGAGAATTCCTTCATGAAATTCAGGAGAATTTTTCCATAAAAACAAGGAAAATTTCCCAGAGAATTCGAAAGCAATACTTCACGGAAATTTAGGAATTCTCTTAGTAAAATTCTTAGTTTTAAATCTGATGAATTTCTTAACAAAATTCGGGAGAATTTTTCTACAGATTTCTGGAAAAGGAAGGGGAGGAAGCAATTTAAGATAATTTTCTTCGGAATTTGAGAGAATCTGGCAGAATTCCGACATTTCCTAGAATTCAGTAGAATTCCACCATTGAATTCAGGAGAATTTTTCATGAAGGATTCGCCAGGAAATTCGCGAGAAATATTTCACGAAAATTTGGATATGCATCCGATTTGATGGATTTTTTTTTAGAAATTTTTGGAATTTGGAAAAAATTCTCAAAAAAATTTGGAATTTGGAAAATTCAAACAAATTTTGAAAAATTCCCAGTTCGAGACATTTGGGAGAATTGCTCCACAGAATTGGGGATGGAGGCCTCTACGGAGTTCCGGAGACTTCCTCTCTGTGTTTCGAGAGAACTTTCATGTGGGTTTTTCAAAAAAAAATCTTCTATGAATACCGAAAGACTGATTTTTTAGTAATTTGGAAGGCTTTGTCTTCTGAATTTCGGGAAAATTTCTCCCTGGAAATTACAACGAAGTTCGGGAGAATTCCCCTACAGATTTCTGGAAAATTCCTTTTCTTAGTGGAATTCATAGGAACAGTACTTAACGAGATTTCCTTTCCGCAATTTAAGAGATTTTTTTCGAAATTCGAGAGAATCTGGCAGAATTCCAACATTTCCTAGAATTCAGTAGAATTCCACCATTGAATTCAGGAAAATTTCTTTTATGAAGGATTCGGCAGGAATTCCGCAACAAATACTCCACGAAAATTTGGATATTCATCCGATTTGAGGGATTTTTTTTAGAAATTTTCGGAGTTTGGAAAAAATTCTCAAAAAAATTTGGAATTTGGAAAAATTCAAACAAATTTTGAAAAATCCCCAGGTTGAGACATTTGGGAGAAGTGCTCCACAGAATTGGGGATGGATGCCTCTACAGAGTTCCGGAGACTTCCTCTCTGTGTTTCGAGAGATCTTTCATGTGAATTTCTAAAAAAAATCTTCTATGGATACCGAGAGACTGATTTTTTAGTAATTCGGAAGGCTTTCTTCTCTGAATTTCGGGAAACTTCTTCCTTGGAAATCTCAGATAAAATTCTGAACGGAATTTGGGAGAATTTCCGAACAGATTTTGGGAAAATTCCTTTCCATAATTCAAGAGAATTTTTCTTCGAAATTTGAGAAAATCTGGCAGAATTCCAATATAGATTTTCAGATTTCTTAAAAAGAATTGACCAAGACTCCTCCACTGACTTTTGGAGACTTCCTTCACGGAATTAATAAGAATTCCTTCACAGAATTCGGTAGAATTCCACCATTGAATTCAAGAGAACTTCTCTACGAAATCGAGGAGGATTTGCCAGGAAATCCGTGCGAAATACTTTACGGATATTAAAGAATTCTTGCGCTTTGAGGGATTTTTGGAAATTTGCAAAAAAAAAAAGCCTCTGAGTCTCTCTTGGGAGGATTCTGAACGGAATTTTGTAGAATTACTCCTCATAATTTTGAAGAGTGTGTCTACAGAATAAGCAGACAACACACAGAATTCTGAAGAATGTATTCGCGAAATACAGGAGAATTCCTCTATGAAATTCAGGAGAATTTTTCCATAGAAACAAGAAAAATTTCCCAGAGAATTCGGAAGCAATACTTCACGAAAATTTAGGAATTCTGTCATATCGAAAGATTTGGAAATATTTCTTCAAAGAATTCGGGAGAATTGCTCCACAGAATTGGAGAAGGATGTCTCTACGGAATTCCGGGGACTTCCTCTACGTGTTTCAAGAGAAAGTTCATGTGAATTTCTAAAAAAAATCTTCTATCAATATCGAGACTTATTTTTTAGTAATGCGGAAGGCATTTTCTTATGAATTTCTGAAAATTCCTCCTTGGAAATCAGATGAAATTCTCAATGGAATTCGGGCGAATTCCCGTGATGATTTCTGGGCAACTCCTTCCGCATTTTAAGAGAATTTTTCTTGGAAATTTGAGAAAATCTGGCCAAATTCGGGCGAATTCCCGTGGGCAACTCCTTCCGCAATTTAAGAGAATTTTTCATAGAAATTTGCAAAAATCTGGCCAAATTCGGAAGGATTTCTCTTTTGAAATTCGGAAAATTCCTCCTTGGAAATCATATGAAATTCTCAATGGGATTCGGGCGGATTCCCGTGAAGATTTCTGGGCAACTCCTTCCGCAATTTAAGAGAACTTTTCTTAGAAATTTGAGAAAATCTGGCTAATCTTCAAATTTGAGATTTCCTAAAAATATTTGACCAAAACTCCTATACAGAATTCGAAAAAAATCCTTCACGGAATTCAGGTGACTTTCTCTATGGACTTCGGTAGAATTCCACCATTGAATTCAGGAGAACTCTTCCACAAAATCGAGGAGGATTCGCTAGGAAATCCGTGAGAAATACTTAAGAGAAATTTAGAAATTCTTCCGATTTGAGGAATTTTTGGAAATTTCGGAATTTGGAGAAAAGTCTTCTGAGAAATTCTGGAGAATTGCTGAACAGAATTTGGTAGAATTATTCCACTTAATTTGGAAGAGTGTCTCCACGAATACGGCTAGACACCTCCACAGAACTCTGAAGAGTTGTTTCGCGAAATACAGGAGAATGCCTCCATGGAATTTGGGAGAATTCCTCCACAAAACTGTGGCGAATTCCTCCAAAAAATCAAGAAGAATTCTCAAGAGAATGTTTGAGAATTCCTCCACGAGATTTGGAAAATAGGATTCGGGAAAATTTCTTCTCGGAATGCGGGAGAATTCCTCCGCAGACTTTCTAAGAAAGTCTACAAAGAATTTGACGAAATTCCACAATTCCACGTAATATCGCTCACCGCATTGTCACTAGCCACGCCTACTTCGATCCACGTTTCCCATTTCTAACTGTTTTCGGTCCGATGAGAATGTTCTAGTGTTTGTTTCAGTTTTTCCTGATGTGTGTACAGATGTGTAACGTGTATGTATGTATTAGTGTGTGGAGTGTGGCTATTGTGTAACGGTGGAGGTGCTTGTGTTTGTGTGCTTCTTAAGTAACGCCAGTAACTAAACAACTAAACAGATAAAAATGCTCAAGTGCTTGGATGTCTAAGGTTTTTTTCTTTAAGGAAAGGATTGTTTCCTGCCGGTCCCTTTGTCCGGCGTTCATCGCGCGATTGTTTTGTGTGATTCTGATGGTCCTTGATTCGAGATGGTTTGACTGTTTCGTTGACGTTAACGATTGGTCGAATTTGTTTTGGAAACCTAGCGTTAAGTTAATCTTTCGATGATAGTCACCAGTTCAAGGTTAGGATTCCAGGTTAGGAATTGCCGAAAACTTCCCGAACCACTTCGGTTGTTTTGACTAACTTAGATATGTCTTCATCGCACTAGTAAAGTAACGCACGCAAGTGTTACATGCGCGTGCTACTGGGATCTCGCACACCACGACGAGCTCGTCAAGCACTACGACGAAAGGTAAACAAAAAGGGAGGTCCAAAGAAGACACGAAGAAAAACTTAACCGTATATAGTAAACAAACACTGACTTTTTGACGTTTTTTTTCCTGCTATATGTACAAGTGTAGCTCCTGCAAACGCGAGCGAGCACGACGGAGGGGTAACTTAAGGGGCACCCATCCGATGAACACGCAGCCGCCCATGGCGGATCAAGGAAACAAAAAGAAAAAAACATCTTACATACTGATAAATTCAACGATTGACTAGAATATATGGGTTGTTTTTTTCGCATCAGCGTTTGAATTTTAACACGTAACAGAAAATAGTACACAACATTCTTTAAATCACGTCCGTCGCGCGTTCGTCCATTCGTGTTTGTCATGTTTTTTTTTTCTGTTTGTTTCCATAGCATTTGTTTTGGTTTTGTTTTTAAAACATTCGGCTTTCTGCTTGCTTTCATTTTACATATCCTAGTTTAACATTAGCTTACCACCTAATACACTCTATGATGTTGTTGTTGTTTTCTTTTGCATTAATATAATTATTATTAAATAGTTTTCATTATTTCTTAACAATTTGGCATTTTTTCTTACTTCTCCATCGTCATCTTTTGTTGGGCTTTGCTTCCTAACTTTCGCGTCGGGTTTTTTTTTTAAATAATGTTGCTCTCTTATAAATTACTAACAATACAGGTAAGTGTAAACTAAAATGTCTTGTATTTCACTTGCAGTTTGATTGCAGCTTTCAAAGGGATATCCTTCCACATCAATATAGAACCTATGGTTGCTTTCAAGCGGCTTTGCTTCGATTAAACAGAAAATAAATAAATAAATCCATATCCATGGCTACTACGAGTTCAAAATCTAGCTAAGTAGGCGTTGACATTCACGTTGTTTTGTTCGTAAAACACAAACTAAATAAAAACAAACTGTACTGGAATCGATGAACGTGTGTGTGTTGGCTTGCTTGTGTTAGTGTCTTCCACCGCATGCGTTGCGCTATAGCCTGATGCTCAACGGTGTGACTGTTGACACGATGCGGTGGTTGCGGTAGTAGTAGTACATAGTAGTAGTAGTGTTGGTGGACTAACGGCCTAATGAACCTTTGGGGAGGGGGGGAGGACTTAGAAGCCCTTGATGATACCGTACGCCTCTAAACTGCTCATCAACAGGTAGATGATCCACAGCGAGAAGAAGAAGACCGCGGTCAGGTACTTGGGTTTCCGGGGACCGCCCAGCTCGCCGCCGATCTTGGGATTTCGGCGCATCACCAGCACGATGATGGCGACGAAGGCCTCCGTACAGAACAGGGTCACCGAGAAGGCCAAGCTGGAAGTAGGGAAGAGAGAGTTCAATTAGTACAGTAAATATTAATTTGTGTTTACGTCGTACCGAATGTTTACGCAAAAGGGCTATTCGTTGGAAAAAATTTTCCATGAAGACATTTGTTTCCAACAGACAAAACTGCATACATCGAAAGGTCATTGCCGTTCCAGGATTGACAATGCCAAAATAGTAGCATCAAGAATGTTTTCAGTGTTTCAGTACAATAAACAGAATTTTGCATTTGGTTAAAAATCGTTGGTGCAGTTCTTAATTTTACCATGGATTCGGTAGAAACTACAACAAAATTTATTTCACTTTATAGGAATGGTGCAATGAGAGTTTAATAAATGTGTGAAATTTATTAGAATATCATGTACAGATTCGTTGGAATTCCTTTCATAAATTTATGATATTCTATCCAGGTCTATCCATGATCTATTCCAGGATTCTATGGAGAATCCTTCCAGGATTCTGTGGAGAATCCTTCCAGGATTCTGTGGAGAATCCTTCCAGGATTCTGTGGAGAATCCTTCCAGGATTCTGTGGAGAATCCTTCCAGGATTCTGGGGAGAATTCTTCCAGGATTCTGTGGAGAATTCTTCCAGGATTCTGTGGAGAATCCTTCCAGGATTCTGTGAAGAATCCTTCCAGGATTCTGTGGAGAATCCTTCCAGGATTCTGTGGAGAATCCTTCCAGGATTCTGTGCAGAATCCTTCCAGGATTCTGTGCAGAATCCTTCCAGGATTCTGTGCAGAATCCTTCCAGGATTCTGTGCAGAATCCTTCCAGGATTCTGTGCAGAATCCTTCCAGGATTCTGTGCAGAATCCTTCCAGGATTCTGTGGAGAATCCTTCCAGGATTCTGTGGAGAATCCTTCCAGGATTCTGTGGAGAATCCTTCCAGGATTCTGGGGAGAATCCTTCCAGGATTCTGTGGAGAATCCTTCCAGGATTCTGTGGAGAATCCTTCCAGGATTCTGTGGAGAATCCTTCCAGGATTCTGTGGAGAATCCTTCCAGGATTCTGTGGAGAATCCTTCCAGGATTCTGTGGAGAATCCTTCCAGGATTCTGTGGAGAATCCTTCCAGGATTCTGTGGAGAATCCTTCCAGGATTCTGTGGAGAATCCTTCCAGGATTCTGTGGAGAATCCTTCCAGGATTCTGTGGAGAATCCTTCCAGGATTCTGTGGAGAATCCTTCCAGGATTCTGTGGAGAATCCTTCCAGGATTCTGTGGAGAATCCTTCCAGGATTCTGTGGAGAATCCTTCCAGGATTCTGTGGAGAATCCTTCCAGGATTCTGTGGAGAATCCTTCCAGGATTCTGTGGAGAATCCTTCCAGGATTCTGTGGAGAATCCTTCCAGGATTCTGTGGAGAATCCTTCCAGGATTCTGTGGAGAATCCTTCCAGGATTCTGTGGAGAATCCTTCCAGGATTCTGTGGAGAATCCTTCCAGGATTCTGTGGAGAATCCTTCCAGGATTCTGTGGAGAATCCTTCCAGGATTCTGTGGAGAATCCGTCCAGGATTCTGTGGAGAATCCTTCCAGGATTCTGTGGAGAATCCTTCCAGGATTCTGTGGAGAATCCTTCCAGGATTCTGTGGAGAATCCTCCCAGGATTCTGTGGAGAATCCTTCCAGGATTCTGTGGAGAATCCTTCCAGGATTCTGTGGAGAATCCTTCCAGGATTCTGTGGAGAATCCTTCCAGGATTCTGTGGAGAATCCTTCCAGGATTCTGTGGAGAATCCTTCCAGGATTCTGTGGAGAATCTTTCCAGGATTCTGTGGAGAATCTTTCCAGGATTCTGTGGAGGATCCTTCCTTTATTTTGTGGATTCTTTGTTAAGAATACTTTTTTTAAGAAGTTCTGAAAAAATAAACCATTTCAAGCAATTTCTTACAGACCTGGTCACTTTTATCCAGTGGATAACTGATACTTAGGAAGATTACAAGTGGTAGTCGAAATAAACATATCTGTCAAAGGATAAGCATAACAGGTCGGAATTTAAAGGTACAAAACTGATTACACTTATTCGAAGACGGTATTAAAAGTCCAAAACTTGTTGAATACGGAGTTGGTATCAAAAGTTTCCTATCCAACTAAATTATGAGGCCAAGTCCTAGCAAATTGGCTTACAAAATTCCGTCATGATGAAGAGGATAATACTGTTGAGTGCCGGGGCCGGTGGCGCAATTGGTCACACGTTTGCTTCATAAGCAGATGGCTATTAGTTAAGAAAACGAGTTCTATTCCGAGTCTTTAAAATTTTACCATTCGGAGAAACGAGTATTCGCTCAGTGAGGTTTTTCTTAGAGATGTTTTGGGAATTTCACTAAAATCCTATCTTGGAGAATTGTTGAAAACAAAATGTGACAATTGAAAAAAAAATATATAATTTCAAACGGGCTTGAAAAATAGACTATTAGTGGAATATTACAGAAAACTTCTTGAAAAAAGGAAATCCCTGGTAGAGCCACTGAAGAAATATTGTTAACGATTTAATTAATCTTTAAATGAAATCCAGATAATTCCTATAAAAAATCCCAAACTTACGTTCCGGGATCCACGTCGAAGGACCGCCCATGGCAGGCATGGTACACCGCGGCAATGGTCCAGGCCACGCCAATGCCGAGGAACACGTTGACGGCGTTACTGCCGGTGACGTTACCCACACTGGCATCGGCGTACTTGTCCTGAATGGCAGCCACCTTACTGGCGAACGTATCTGCAAAACAAGAAGTGTCAATAAAGTTATCGATGGCCGGTCAGTCAATCATATCTCATGGGACGACGATTGGAAACTTACCCGGTATACTCGTTCCCAGCGCGACGAAGATAATGGCAGTGACTGAATCCTTGATGCCGAGCGTGCAGCCAAAGTGCGACGCCACATCGCCGATGATGGCCGTCACGACGCCGATGCACAGGATGGAAATCACGAAGCACAGGTAACCGCCGGCCATGTCTGTAAGAGGTACGGAAGAAGGGAGACGATTAGAATGCGAGGCTACTAATACGGTTATTATTCAGCGACATGAATGATGGGAATCGGTGGCCTCTCATCCACTCATCATCAAGTGAGGTTAGATGAACGAAGAACTCGGTCAAGGGCTGCTCCTTCAGGATTCCGATTCAGGAAGGTGAGCGAGTTTATGATGGCACACGTTTTCCACTCCAGTTTTGAAGCACTTTATACCTACGAGAGCGTTGCGTATTTTTTCCGGAAGGTGAGCATCACTTGGCATAATTAGGCTCAACGAACAGAGATATGAGCCATTTTCAGCCCAAAGATAGGCAAACCTGTGCTGCATGGTATTTTTCAAGGTAGGTACAGAAATGCACGTTTGAATTTGCTTGTGGGAAATTAATGGCCATGTGTGTTCCTGCAATTTACGTTCGAGTACAACAGATGGTAATAAACTTGAAATATGATTGCTGCTGAGCTAACATTAACTCAGTCATGCTTGCGATGTGGTTCCTTTTCGTTGGAATAACTGTTTTACCAAATGGAGTTTCCCCAGCTCCAATGGAAACCTGCTGTTGTTCACTTTGTTGTGAAGATGCTTTGTGTTCAAACAATTTGGAGGATATCGAAGAATTTTTGGAAGAATCGACTGTCGACACACTGGAAACTGTTCCCGAGACCCGATCTCCGGGTTTCATTAACGAAATGATGCAAGGTCTTATCGGTAGAATTCGTGCAGTGGTTGATAAGGCAACACGGAAGGCGGATGAAGCGAGAAGGAAGGTTGCTGCTGCGAAAAAGAATATACAAGAAAAGGAAAAGGGCAAAAAGGATACACCGGCTCCAGCGAAGGAGATCGTTGACGAACGACCTCAACTGGAACCTCCCGTGAACAACCCGGCAAAGTTAGCTCAACAACAACCGAAGATGGATCAAATCCCGATGCAGCCACCTTATCAACCGTACTTTCCTTGGCCACCGTTCACGCCTCCATCATATTGGATCCCACCAAGTTATTCAATGCATAATACGCCTCCATACTGGCCGTATCCCGTGTATCAATCAACCTTACAACAGCCCCCAAATCTTCCATTGTTTGGGTTCCCATCAGTCTATCAGCCGCCATTGCAGTCACCGTATATGTCCCATCTACAATATGCCTATCCACTGCAGAATCCCGTTTATCCTGCTCAGTGAACCATGTTCATCGAACAGGAGAACCATAAGAGAACGAGCACCCTATGGACATACCCACCGATGAACAGAATTCACTCGGTTCGAGAATTTTGACACCAGAGCGGATCCGTTTTCAATCAGAATTGGATGGTTCTGATTGGAAATGGCCAAGTGAATTTTGTTCATCCGTACATCGGACAACAATAAACGGCAAACAAGAAAATCATTTATCTACATTAGAGCTCATGAATCCAAATGAACCATTGCCAAAATGACTTCATGAATCAATGAATAATGCCTGGTTTAGACTGTTCAATTCAAACGAGCATTTGACTTGCAAACTTCTCAAACATGTTCAATCCAATGGAATGATGTGTTTAGACTGAGAAAATGACTTGAATGTCCACTTGCATGCTCTTGAATGCATTTCAGTTGAAACAAATGTTTACATTGCTCAACTCGCGCGGTGCGTAAGCAAACTGAATTGAATTTATCTCGTTTGACAGATGATTTGAATTCTATTCACATGAATCGCGGGTTTAGACAGGGCAACTGAGATGATTTCGTTTGACTTGAATGAAAAAGTTTGACATGTTCAACTTTCGTTCAAGTCAAGTGGCTTGCTCAAGTGAGATGAATGGTGGTGTTTACACGTTCAATTCGCATTCAATTGGGCATTTTCAAATGACTGGAATCAAGTCACTTGCACCGTCTAAACCACGCATAATTTAATACCTCTTTCATGTTGACGAATTATGTTCATATTTGACGTTTTTCAGTGTTTGTTAACAGGGGAAAACGTTCTTCGGTTCCTGCCCAATGTATAAATCATGATTCTAATTCGTCAAATGGAAAATATAAAAAACACAGATAAACCAACATAGACGAGGGCACCGATGAACTGAATTCATCGCGATCCGAGAATTTTGACACTAGAGCGAGGCTGCTTCTAATCAGAAGTGAACGATTTCCAATCAGAGTTGAACAATGGACTTATCCACCGATGAACCGAATTCATCGCGGTTCGAGAATTTTGACACTACACCGGGGTCTGTTCCAATCAGAATCGTCCAATTCTGATTGGAAACGGCCCGCTCTTGTGTTAAAATTCTTGGACCGCGATGAATTCGGTTCATCGGTGGATAAGTCCATTCTGATTGGGAATAGACGAGTGCACCGATGAACTGAATTCATCGCGGTCCGAGAATTTTGACACTAGAGCGGGGTCGCTTCCAATCAGAAGTGAAAGATTTACAATCAGAATTCAACAATTCTGATTGGGAACGACCCCGCTGTAGTGTCAAAATTCTCGGACCGCGATGAATTCTGTTCATCGGTGCACTCGTCTATAGACCCGCTCTAGTGTCAAAATTCTCGGACCGCGATGAATTTAGTTCATCGGTGCGCTCGTCTATCAGACGGCATTCATTTAGTTCATTCGTCGACTTTGTGTTAGACTTCCGCGCTAACGAGTAAATGTAAAGCGAGTGATATCATACCGTGGACTGATTCTATTGTACGATATAACTTATGAAGCAACAAATTCTTCTCTTAGGTGGTAGGTGGTAAGGCAGCTGGAGAGTAATCAAGCTCAAAACGTCGTCTCCTATAACTATCGTTGCAGTCTCCTATAATTATCGCCGGAGAGATAGATATACCTAAATTGGTGAGCTCGATTAAGGCGAAACTGGAAGCATTTCCTCACTTTTTGGTTTTTGATTTTTTTATTAAATAATGAAGCAATATTTCCAAAATTGGTTTTCGTACACATGTAGAGTATGGATCAAGGTATCTTCTGATTTTTTTTGTGATGGAAAATGTTTTTCGTTTTTGCAGAAACCATTTTTGAACAAAATTTCACAAAAAAATGGTTTCTGCAAAAATGGAAAACATTTTCCACCACAAAAAAATTCAGAAGGAACCTTGATCCATACTCTACACATGTGTACGAAACCCGATTTTGAAAATATTGCTTCGTTATTTAATAAAAAAATCAAAAACCAAAAAAATGAGGTTATCCTTCCACCTTCGCCTTAATAGATTTCTTTATTTTCATGAGAATTCAATGAAAATGACAAAGTTTTACCTTATGCTACTGTGATAATCTTGTGTATATCTTTTGCTCTACTAGCATTAAACTTTTTTGTACTTTTTTTGCACTTAATTATTTTCTTCAACTTTCTCTTATTTAAGTACTCAAATCTTAACCAATTTTAATTCTTTTGGCATGGTTAAATCTGGAATCATCTCTACTTTAATGGTATAATTACGGGTTCGATTGGTTAAGCGGATTTGGAGACATTTCGGATTCATTTGAGGTAATAGATTATCTTGGACCAGGCACCTCTTGAATTTGTCCTCAAAAGCCTGAACAGTTTTTCAAACTTTTTATCCCTCTACGATCTGCATTTAAGCTGTAGTTTGATGATAATCATGAATGAATTGGTTGAAGGTTGACCGTATGATAACGAGAGCAAGAAGTATGTCGCAAAGTCGGGTTGACAAAATCGCGTCCTTACTGTATTTCGATATTTTGCCTTGGAGAATTCCTGTCGGAATTCTTGGAGAATTCCTGTCGGAATTCTTGGAGAATTCCTGTCGGAATTCTTGGAGAATTCCTGTCGGAATTCTTGGAGAATTCCTGACGAAATTCTTTGAGAATTCCTGACGGAATTCTTTGAAAATTCCTGACGGAATTCTTTGAAAAATCTTGACGGAATTGTTTGAGAATTCCTGACGAAATTCTTTGAGAATTCCTGACGAAATTCTTTGAGAATTCCTGATGAAATTCTTTGCGAAATTCCTGTCGGAATTCTTAGAGAATTTTTGACGGAATTCTTGGAGAATTCCTGTCGGAATTCTTGGAGAATTCCTGTCGGAATTCTCGGAGAATTCCTGTCGGAATTCTTAGAGAATTCCTGTCAAAATTCTTAGAGAATTCCTGTCGGAATTCTTGGAGGATTTCTTTTTGGAATTCTGGAAGGATTCGTGTCAGAATTCTGGGAGAATTCCTGCCGGAATTCCGGGAGAATTCCTGCCGGAATTCTGGGAGAATTCCTGCCGGAATTCTGGGAGAATTCCTGCCGGAATTCTGGGAGAATTCCTGCCGGAATTCTGGGAGAATTCCTGCCGGAATTCTGGGAGAATTCCTGCCGGAATTCTAGGAGAATTCCTGCCGGAATTCTAGGAGAATTCCTGCCGGAATTCTAGGAGAATTCCTGCCGGAATTCTTAGAAAATTCCTGCCGGAATTCTGGGAGAATCCCTGCCGGATTTCTTGGAGAATTCCTGTCGGAATTCTTGGAGAGTTCCTGCCGGAATTCTGTGAGAATTCGTATCAGTTCGTGGAGAATTCCTGTCGGAATTCTCGGAGAACTCCTGCCGGAATTCTTGGAGAGTTCCTATCGGAATTCTAGGAGAATTCCTGTCGGAATTCTGAGAGAATTCCTGTCGGAATTCTGAGAGAATTCCTGTCGGAAGTCTCAGAGCATTCCTGTCGGAATTCTTTGAGAATTCCTTGCGGAATTCTTTGAGAATTGCTTGCGGAATTCTTTGAGAATTCCTTGCGGAATCCTTTGAGAATTCCTATCGGAGTTCTTTGAGAATTCGTAGCGGAATGCTTTGAGAATTCCTAGCGGTTCTCACAGAATTCCGAATTCCTAGCGAAATTCAATGAGAATTCCTAGCGGAATTCTTTGAAAATTCCTAGCGGAATTCTTTGAGAACTCCTAGCGGAATTCTTTGAGAATTCCTAGCGGAATTCTTTGAGAATTCCTAGCGGAATTCTGTGAGAATTCCTAGCGGAATTCTGTGAGAATTCCTAGCGGAATTCTGTGAGAATTCCTAGCGGAATTCTGTGAGAATTCCTAGCGGAATTCTGTGAGAATTCCTAGCGGAATTCTGTGAGAATTCCTAGCGGAATTCTGTGAGAATTCCTAGCGGAATTCTGTGAGAATTCCTAGCGGAATTCTGTGAGAATTCCTAGTGGAATTCTGTGAGAATTCCTAGCGGAATTCTGTGAGAATTCCTAGCGGAATTCTGTGAGAATTCCTAGCGGAATTCTGTGAGAATTCCTAGCGGAATTCTTTGAGAATTCCTAGGGGAATTCTTTGAGAATTCCTAGCGGAATTCTTTGAGAATTCCTAGCGGAATTCTTTGAGAATTCCTAGCGGAATTCTTTGAGAATTCCTAGCGGTTCTCACAGAATTCCTAGCGGAATTCTTTGAGAATTCCTAGCGGAATTCTTTGAGAATTCCTAGCGGAATTCTTTGAGAATTCCTAGCGGAATTCTTTGAGAATTCCTAGCGGAATTCTTTGAGAATTCCTAATGGAATTCTTTGTGAATTCCTGTCAGATTTCCTATCGGAATTCTTTGAGAATTCCTGTCGGAATTCTTTGAAAATTCATGTCAGAATTCTTTGAGATTTCTGTCGGAATTTTTTGAAATTGCCTGTTGGAACTTTTTGATGAAATTTTTGAGATTTTTTGTCGGAATTCGGTGAGACCTCCTGTCGGAATGCTTTCAGAACTCCTGTCGGAATTCTCTGAGAATATATTATAGAATTTCTGTCTGAATTCTTTGAGAGTTTCTGTCAGATGTATTTGATATAACATAACTTTGGCAAAGTTCTTCAAAATATTATGGGCAAGTTGTTAGGTATTATGCACCGCTTTGCTATACTATATCTCAAGAAACATGGTAGATAGGAATGTGACGTATTCAGCCAAGTTCTTCAGAAGATCGAGAGCAATTTGGTAGTTTTGACACTTGATTGATGCAAATCTAATGATCCAAGACTGATAGACATGTGCTGTCTGCAACAAAGTTTTTCAGAAGGCAAACGCCAATTAGTTGGTGATTCTGCCGTTAAGTGGAGTTATTGATTAAGCCGTAAGAAAAGCCGTGGAGTTCAGATCTGTCAGCACACGAGAGTAACCTGAAGGCTATGTATGGCCTTTATGAACATCTGGAACAACAGGGTACCAGATTGTCAACGCTCCACACGTTCGGAAAATACGTACCTCTTATCGAAACTTTTATTGTCCTAATTCTCGCTTACAGCTTACAACCATGAAACGATTTACGATCAACCTCAACAATCAAGCAGGCATTCCACATTTCAGTGAACACTAGCCATGGTCTGGCGCACGATATTTTCACTCCCGATTTTACTTGCAGCGATAACTCCAGCTATTCCTCAATGTTGTTGTACCCCAAGTTGCTGTAGCTGCTATACCGTGCCTCCATGCTGTGAAGACCCTTCCAGCTACGATAATTACTACCCACCGTCCACCGAGGAAGTTCGAAGTGCTTTACCACTTCTGCACCGTGGAAACCCAAACCCGATGGATGATGATCAGGACGATCCAACCGCCGCCCCCTCGGACCAGGAACAACAAATGTCATCAACCTCGTCACATGGGACCATCTCACCGCCGGATCTATGGTACCAGCCTCAACCACCATACTTCTACCCTCCGTACATGCCTTTCCAATATCCGTGGAACCTACAATACCACAGAAGTATTACGGTACCTGTTTTCATACCGATTCCTATGCCAGCGACTGTACCCTTTGACGGCGGCTCTACGACAGTTGGCGCGTTCGGGGGTCCGGCAGGTCCTGGACAAGTTGAAGTTGACACGCAATACAACGTGAATGACCACTCGAGCCATCAAACGGTGCATCAACACAACGGAAAAAGAGTGGACAGTTCCGTGAACATCAACTACATCAATTTGGCCGAGTCGGGGCTGGGTGCGCCGGTTATCAAAATTTTCCGGAATGGTGAAGAGGTTGTCGGAAATTGAAAGTCAAAAACGTCTTGGAAACCCTGAAGATTACTAATAAATAGGTCGAAACGTCGGAGCTGCAAAACAAGGATCAATTCACATTCCTTTGAAATTTGGAAGAGTTTTAGTTAGAACTAGGAAGCAGTCTAATCCATACGCGAAATAAAAGTCAATACTTTCAGAGTTCTGGATTTCGATCAGGAATACCTTTGAATCCCTGAAGAGAATGCCTTCGCATTCCTGACGGAACTCTCTTCAAATTCCGAATAGAAAATGCAAATTACGGATAATAGTACGGTCGGCTCATACAGGAATGTCATCGTAGCATTATTGTTGACAGTTGAATACATTTTTACCATTTTTTACCACGGATCGTTTTGAATTTCCAGTCTTTCCTTCTAACCCCCAAAGTTTTAATCGACATTGATCTCCTGAACGACGTACCATTCATCCTCATCCTCTTCGTCCTCACCCTCATAGCTTCCGTACTCCCCGCTGTCGTATTCCTCACTGTCGTACTCCTCGCTCGCATACTCCTCACTGGAATCATCCTCACCGTCGACGTCCTCAATACTGTCCGGCGCATTCAGGTACGCCTGTTCCTCTTCCTCCTCCTTGATGTAATCTTCATACTCGTCGGCGACATCTTTGTACTCTTTAGGTGGTTTTAACACTGTTGTTGGTTGCTCCACCGGTCTAGGTCTCCGATTCTTCTTCTTCTTCTTCGCCTTCTTCGGTCTCCGTTTAGGAGCGTACTGCTGCTGTTGCATTTGATACGGATATTGATAAGCCCCTGGTACCTGATATGGATTGCTGGGTACGAGCACAACTTGGGGTTGTTGGGCAACTTGGGCATGACTCTTCTTTGCGGCTGTAGTGCCCACGGTAAAGCCAGTTACATCTTCAAACCACACTTTCGCCGCGTCGGCAGTTTCCGACACCACATCGTAGAAACTGTCCTTCATACTGTTCAAAATATCCGACAAGAAACCCGAACTCTCCTCCTCTGGAGGAGCAGGCTCGTCGTTTCCCAATATGCTGCTAAAAATGTCCGAAAAGAACCCCGAACGAGTTTCCGGAACTTCTTCGCTCTGCTTTACACTGTTGAAAATGTCCGTGAAGAAACTTGACCGGGTTTCTGAGGCTTCTTCGCTTTCTTTGGCGCTTTTGAAGATACTCGGGAAGAGACCTGAACGAGTTTCTGGAACCTCTTCACTGTCGTCCTTCGAACTGCTAAAACCATGTGCGACAAGCCCCGAACGGGTTTCTGGGACTTCTGCACCTTCCACAGTAGCTTCAGTAACTCCTTCATCGTTCAAAGAACACGGAGTCTCATTGCAAGTGCAACAACATAATGGACAACAGCATGCCTCAATGGGTGCTGCACTGACTTTACCTAACGCTATAATGATTAGCAACCAATGGATCACCATCATACTGCATGTTGCCACTGAATTACTACAAACTGTTCATGTCTGTTTTTACTATACGATCGTCTACTAACGTGTCGTAAACTACGGAATAGCACATGGTTGTAAATTATATTGGCAAACAACGATTTGAAGCGCTCCTGGCTAGGAATTTTCATTGAACTCCGGCAGAAATTCTCACAGCGCCTCTTGATGCATTGCACAGAATTCGAACAGTTTTTTTTAAAGAATTTCGACGGGAATTCTCATGGATTACCGATAGGCATTTCGACAGGAACTCACAAAAAGATTCGACATGGATACTCCTAGAATTCCAACAGAAATTCAGCAATTCTCCAAGGATTCCGTCAGGATTCTCAAAGAATTCCAACAGGAATTCTATTAGAATTCCGACAGAAATTCTTACAGAATTCCGACAGGAATTCTCAAAACAATTTCGACCGGAATTCTCACAGAACTCTGACAGGAATTCTCACATAAATTCGACAAGAATTCCGACAGGAACTCCTGTAGAATATCGACAGGAATTCTCCAAGAGTTCTGCCAGGAATTCTCCAAGAATTGCGACACAAATTCTCCAAGAGTTTCGACAGAATTGTCCAAGAGTTCCGACAGGAATTCTCCAAGAGTTCCGACAGGAATTCTCCAGGTATTCCTGTCTGATTTTTTGGTGAATTACTGTCGAAATTTGTGGAGAATTCCTGGCGGAATTCTTGGAGAATTCCGCTCGTATTTCTTGAAGAATTCCTGTCGGAGAATTTGGAGAATTTCTGTCGGAATTCTTGGAGAATTCCTGTCAGAATCATTGGAGAATTCCTGTCGGAATTCTTGGAGAATTCCTGTCGGAGTTCTTGGAGAATTCCTGTCGGAGTTCTTGGAAAATTTATGTCGGAATTCTTGGAGAATTCCTGTCGGATGGCGAGGCTTCATGACAGGAATTCTCAAAACAATTTTGACCGGAATTCTCACAGAACTCTGACAGGAATTCTCACATAAATTCGACAAGAATTCTTACAAGAACTCCGACAGGAACTCCTATAGAATACCGACAGGAATTTTCCAAGAGTTCTGTCAGGAATTCTCCAAGAATTCCGACAGAAATTCTCCAAAAGTTCCGACAAAAATTGTCCAAGAGTTCCGACAGGAATCCTCCAAGAGTTCCGATAGAAATTCTTCAGGTATTCCTGTCTGAATTTTTGGTGAATTGCTATCGAAATTTGTGGAGAATTCCTGGCGGAATTCTTGGAGAATTCCCGTCAGAATTATTGGAGAATTCCTGTCGGAGTTCTTGGAGAATTTACGTCGAAGTTCTTGGAGAATTCCTGTCGGATGACGAGTGTTCGCGCTAATACGACACTCACAAATAAACCTACAAAGTATCCCTGTATCATTACAATTTGATTTGGACACATATTGTACTTACACAGTTTGCGCTCATATTTTATTGTGAATTGCTCTCTGTCCCACATACACATTGTATTTTACAGCAGAATAAAGTTTAGTATTCATATGACCGGCAATGCGATCGAACGTGTTCTATTTCGAATCCGAAAATTCCGCTCTGCGTTTTCCAATCGGTGTGATTTGCCAAGCAGCAAATGGTGTCCCGAACAACGAGGTTTCATGTATTAGTTTGTCAGTCATCCTGGAATTGTATTTTGGTTGGCAGTTAGCCTTTTAGTTCACAGCATTTGTTGCTGAGTTCATAGCTTGGTTTTGTCTAGGAAAACTAATCCTAATTCAGGCATTCATATTCAGGTTTCATCACTAGATCTTTATAACTTGAAACCCGTGCCAAAGAAAGATTGACATCTCCAGTACTTAACTGCTGCCAGAAATGGCCTAAATGTCGGCAATAAAATTGGATTGCATTTCATGGGCCTCTATTCTGCCAGGACCCTATAAATGTACATATATTGAAACTCGGAGAATATTTACAAGTTAAAATAAAACATGTAACACAAAGAACGCACGAATATTAAATTTATAACAAATTCAACAATTATTCTGTCTTATTTATGTAACAAATATGTATACCCGTAGCATACTTTAATCAAGTGCCAAAATCACCTAATTGATCTTGACTTGCTGAAGAACCTTATCGAATATGCCGACAACACAGCAGAGTAATGATTTACTCTGACTGTTCAGAACAACTATGTCGAAAACGACGCATTCCTAGTTGCTTTGAATACTGAGATACAACAGAGTCATGCTTAACTTGATAACTGGGGCACCCAGTGGTGAAATTATAAACTATATCATGTAGTACCAGATTACTTTTGACCTCTTGAAGAAATTTACCGAAGACGCCATAGTTCTATCTTCTTTGGTTGCTGATATACAGCATAGTGAAGTTTTTTTTAGACTATCGCCATTTAGCGGCGGAATTGACAATCAATCGATACACCACAAGATTGCACTTGACCTTCGGAAAAACTTTGTCAAAAACGCCACAATTCTATCTGTTTTGGATACAGAGATGCAACAATACAAAGCTTAACTTGCCTACTAGTGGAATCATCAACTGAAAGGTGCATCATAAGATTGCTCTTGAATATCTGAGAAACTTTGCCGGCAACATCTCATTTCTATCTGCCCTGCATTCTGCGATACAACAGAGTAAAGCTTTACTTGAATGATAACTATTAGCACCTAGTGGCAGAATCTCAAACTAATTAGAACATCATCAAGTTACTTTTGTTAAAATGAAGAACTTTACCGAAGACACCACAATTCTTCCTTTTTTGAATCTTGAGATACAGCAGAGCAAAGCTTTACTTGAGTGACCTAGCGACACCTAGCGGCCGAATTACCAAGTAATCTATAAAACCCCCCTGAGATTGCCCATGCCCTTCCTGAAAAACTTCGCAGAAGATGACACATTTCTATCTGCCCTGGATACAGGGATACAATTGCACTAACTTTACTCGATACGTAGCGACACCTAGCGGTAGATACACATACTAATCATTGGAGCTTCCTCAGCTGCTCTAATGCGCCTAGTTTCGGGCCAATCCTTTACTCCAGATACAATTGGGTTGTCACGGTCTTCATTGTCCGTTTGGGATTCATGGAGACCCCATGGTTTCGTCTCGTCTCTCAGAGCCGCTTGACGATTGCTCTGATCCGTGAAGCCTTCGTTGAAACGACTTCAACTTTCAGATGCTTCCGGAGAGCTTAAAGGTCTACAACGCAGGGTTGGTCCAATTATCAGATCCACCTGATCTAGGCTTTCGACGTTGTTGCCCTTCAGATTCCGGAGTATTTTCGCGACCTTACAGATATATTGGAGGTTGTTTGTTGTCCCTAAGAATATCCGTTAATTTCGCAATTCTAAGAATTCTTGAACATTAGCGGCCTACGGACTTTCCTGAAGACTGTTTCAATTCCTTTAACCTGATACTGGGATATTGTTGGATTGTAGATTTCTCTTTCAAACGCTTCTTCTTTCAAGTACACCTGAAGGTGTTGTGCAATGTTTCAAGTTGCCCCTCCTCCTTGTTGATGGAATTCCTCATCTCCAACACAACCCTGTAGACTAGCTTAAAGGTTGTTTTGCCCACTAGTTCGGCCGTTAGCCCCACTTGATTGCTTTCAGTCTATGTTGGGGTCACTATGATCCAGACAGGCACGCCATCGTGGTGCGAAAATCCTAACATCTGAGCAGGGTTGAGAACTTCTCTCTGATTCTTTCAAGGTGTTCAGGTTCCCAAATCAACATATCCTACTGGTGAATTGATGCCATCAATGCAGCTTTCTTGAAGTGCAGGTGAGTCGTATGTTTTCCTTGAAGCTGCTTCGAAGCTTGCGGTTCGAAGACGGCTTTGCTGGTCTTGCGAAGGATAAACAGGGTTCACCCGACCCGGAGGTGAACATGGAGAAACTCTAGTAGGTGCCTCTTCATGAGAGACAAGCCATAGAGTTGTGGACGATTCTCCACCGGGAAATGCTGGAGTACCAGAAGAAGCTGTTCCGAAAGCTGAGGTGGATAGTGAAAGTGCATGAAATGGAGTTGGCGTACGAGACCAAGACTACAAATTCGGCGAAGGTGTAGAAAAAGCTCGCTCAATGAGGAAAGAGGTAAAGGAACTGAAGGAAGATGCAGGAAGACCAAGCAAACGAAGCCGACGATGGAACAACCGGATAATTCGGCTTGACGGAGGTGTTGGAAAAACTAGAGCAGTAGATGGAGGAGGAGAGATAAGTCATGGAGTTGCAGACGACCCTTCAAGAGAAAGGCTAGGCTAGATCATCACAAGAAGCTGATCCTGTTGCGACAAGAGGCGGAAAGAGAAAGGCGCGAGTTGGCATACGAGAAGAATCAAACTGAGCTACAAATGAAGCTTGTGCAGGTAGTGAAACCCAAGTCCAAGCAAACGAAGCCGGGGATAGAACAGTAAAAAAAACCGAAGCTTAAAAGCAAAAGTTCGGCAAATCGGACTGGAACAGAGCTAAGTGCCGAAGTGCGGGATGTATCATGGTCAGACGAAGACTGTCTGCGCCATTTGGCGGACAAACAGGGCGGCACACTGCACTGCCTGACGGAGGAGTTGGAGGAACTCGAACAGAAGATGGAGGAGACCGAGGCAGGAGACAAGCCATGGCGCTACTAGTGGCCGAAGAAGAAAAAGCTCATTGAAGTGCTGAAGCAGGTGCAGAAAAGGCTGGAGAATTCAGATTCAAATTGATACGGCCGGAATAGAGTTAGAGGAACTGAAGGAAGATTCATAGCCGGAAACAAGGGAGCTTGGAAGTCCAAGAAAACGGAGTGAAAAAGACGGAAAAAGGGGAGCTTGCGCAGCGAAAGTCGAGCAAATCAGATTGGAACACAGCTAAGTACCGAATTGCGGAACACATACTGGTCTAGAGAAGAGTGTCTGCGCCATTTGGGCGTCACGCTGTTTGATGGAGAAGTTAAAGAAACTCAAGCAGGAGATGGAGGAGCAGAGACAAGTCATGAAGTTGCAGACGACCCTCCAAAAGAAAAGACAGGGGTCGGGAAGAGAAAGGTGCGAGTTGGTAGCGAGATGAAGCAAATGGAGCCACAGGTGACCGTAAGAAGCGAAAGTCGGGATAATTGGACTTCAGCATAGCCAGGTGCCGAAGTGCGGACGTATCCTGGTCTTGCGCAGAGTGTCTGCGCCATTTGATGGACAAACAGGGTCGCCACACGCCCACACTGCCTGACGGAGAAGTTGGAGAAACTTGAGCAGGAGATGGAGGAGAAGTTACAAGCCATGAAGTTGCAGACAGTCCTCCAAAGGAAAAGGCTGGAGTACCACATAAAGCTATACCTGGTGCGACAAGAGGCGTAAAGAGAAGCTACAAGTGGTCGAAGAATATGCGCAACGATACGATGTGTTGAAGCAGGTGCAGGAAAAGCTGGAGAATCTAGCATCTGTTTGATTCGGCGAGGATAGATGTAGCAGAGCTAGAGCAAGATGGGGCATTCGTAGGTGGGAACAAAGAAGCCAGGAAGTCCATGCAAACGAAATAAGGGAGTGATACAGTCGCCAGAATGGAGCATGAGAAGCGGAAGTTTGGCTAATCGAACCGGAGAACAGCTGACTACTGCGAGTCGCACTACACATCCTCGGGCAATCGAAGAAGAGCTCAGCCCTTGTTACTCAGTGAGCGAAACAAGTAAAGAAAAGCTCCAAGATTCAGCCAGTGGAAGCGATAACAAGCAAGCCGAAAAGGTAGACCGAAAGGTACCGTCTCCAAGAGCGGACAAGGAGGCAACGTTCATCCAGTTCGGCGACATCGTTCAGCAGCTCACCGATCATTTGTTCAACTTTCTTTAGCTAGAGAATCGCCAAGGATGTTAACGAGATAACTCCGTATTGCGAGTTGGCAGCGGATCAAGCATTTCTAAAAACGATGTGTAGGAAGAAGCAAGACGGCTTGCTTCACATGCATTGTGCCGATACTAGCGGAGTCTCCAGCCAGGTCCCGAATCGGACGATGAAGCCCTGCCGGACTGGCAGCCACTGCGATCATCGTATCTGCGGAACTGCGTGAGCTTCAAAAGGATGCGTCAACGTCGACGACATCTTAATCAATGGGAAGCACAGCGTGACTAAGATTGCTTTCCTGGACGCGCTACTGGAGAAGTCGCTGGCGATCGCGCTGCAAATCCACGGTGCCGTAGCGTAACCGTTCCGAGTGACCTGGTCAGCAGGTAGGGTATCCAGGGTGGGGAAGCAGTTTCAAAGGGTAGAGCTGTTCATATCGGCAAGAGAATCAATGCAGGGCTTCCGAATCACAGCCCACCCAATACGGTGGACAGTTTGGAGTTGCCGCAGCAAACCGTCTTCATGAATTCTCGTGTGGAGTGTCGCAAATCTGCATCGGTCTGAAGGACATCCATTTGGGCACTCCTTCGAGATCCAAGATCGGAAAGGTTGATGAGCCTTGCGTCGTCCGGTCGAAGCTAGAGACTGAACGATCTACGGGCCAACGAGGCTCAGACTCAGGACACGTTGACTCCGCTTCCAAATGTACAAGCGAAATTCCACAAGCACGTAGAGTAATTCGGTGGCCATATCAAGGAAATGTATCTCCAGGTTCTAGTGCGTGAAGAGAACATAAATCGTCTTCCGTGGAAGCACGTTGGAGCAGATGAAAATCCACATCATCGACGTATCGATGTCCGGTGCCACGAACACCGTTCCGTCTGGGTGCACGCCAAGAACCGTAACCCAGAGGTGTACACAGGGCAGTTTCCTGATACGGGCGAATTTCTGGAAAGAGTCGCGGTAAGCTCGCACCCGACCGTAGTGTGCAGGTTCTGCAGATTAAACTATCGAGTCTGGAGCGAGTGTTGGGGATACATATAGTGGAGTCCAGCAGTGACGAGTTTACGAGGCTCTATATTTTTCCGACAATCATTCAACGACCAAAAGGGTTCTGATGAGCAGCGTCCCGAGTCTGTTTGACTCTTGAGGAATGCCATCCTACCTTCCAGATCCACGGGAAAATGCAGATCTTTCAGCACTCATGACGTAGCGGCAGTAACTGCGATCAACCGACACGTAGATTACTGTACTCTACGGTACGGTTCGCTGAGGAGTATTAGTGAGAAAAAGCGTAGGTATCTGTGGCGGTCGATACAAGCTGATGTATATGAAGAAAAGGTCAAAACGATGACGAAGAACCATCACCGATAGTTGCAGCTGATTGAGAAGTACAGCGACAGCCTCTTTTTAGATGAGGAGGATGCACTTCGGTTGGATGGCAGGGTCAGAGACCAGGGTTTGTTATTCGTTCTCTAGAACTTCCAAGGAGCGTATATGGAGATTGTGTGGTAGATAGAAGGCGACTGCGAAGAAGCGATGACTGATTTGAGGACAAGATTTCAACCGACCGAGCACCATGTGGGGTACTATAGCAGGCGTTCGAGAACGACGGATCTGGACCGTGAAAGCAGCTCTGGTGGTGCAACACGGACGGAAGACGGTTGACGGACGAGGTGCTGCTAACGATGTTGGCAGAAACGGAGGATCTATAGTGAATTCAAGCGAAGCATTGACGCTGAACTATATCGTGGAGGTAGTACAAAAGCTCGAATACACTGGTCGATCGTCTGTAGAATCAGTGCAGTGGAGAACGGAGTAAGTGCCGGCGACCAACCAACGCAACGTATCCGCTGACACGAAGAGCCCCAGCTTTATGAGCGTTCAGGTATTCATAGCGGATGAAGGAGTGAGCAAGAGTTGTACCCTGGAGCTGATCGCAGAGTTCGGCAAGAGCTGGTGAACTCGGCAAAGGTAGAGTTCCGACACCGGGAGTAAAGCTGGATGCGCTTGAGATTCAAGCTCGTAACTGGTGCTGTTGGCAGATCCCTGAGAATTACGGAGAGAGGGTCTGGCAGCACGACTCAGCAAGGAAAACCAGTCCGCATCTCCCATCTGACGATGACAATTAGATGGCAGCACAGTGACATGGTGGCATAGTAGCGTGTGTAGAGAGAAAGGCAGCTTGTTGGTGTAAGAATTCAGTCAGTAACACAGTATCTAAAGAACAGTAGCTAGTGTAGAATAGTTTCCATTGCGAATTCGGGCAACTGAATTGATACCAGTAGTGTACTTTGGAAGCTAATAAGTGAATGGAAATTGAAGTTGAAGAAAGAAGTGGCCCGTCCAAACAGTCAGGTTCAGACCTAGATGTTCAAGAATAGTGCATCAGATGAAGAGGATATCTGCTCAGAAGAAGTTTTGAATGTGCCAAAACTCTTCCGTAGATCCGATCTAGGCAAGATCTACCAAGTTTCCGCAAGTCCTTAGGGTTAATGCAGCCCAATTCATCCCAGATGGGAGAGATTTTTGCAAGCAAAGCCAGCACTGGAAAGAATACCCACAACCGATGAACAACACGTAGATTTTATTGAACAACTCGAGCACCTTGACAACGACTCACCCTCCAATCATGATTTTCGCGCCATGCCCAGCAGAGTGGTCGTTCATATTTGTCATTCCTGGATAGGGACTGCCAGGAGAATTGAAACCGGGTGGAAATCCAGCGACGGCACGATTATCATGTTGTATAGGCTCTGGCCCTGTCCAACCTGGGTAATACCATGGATAGAAACCGGCTCCAACCTGAGGCTGGGTGACTGGGCCGACGTTAAGATTCGGCTGTTGATGCTGTATCGAAGGCCCGGACGAAATGCCACCTTGCGAGGCACCGGGAGATCCTTGTCCTAGATCGGTCCACGGATTGCCGATCCCGAAGGGCTGGTTGTTCCCGGAAGGCCACCAAAAGGAGCGGGCTCCTGGTGTTACTTTGTCCTTGGGCTGATTGTTCACTGTAGGCCACAAAAAGGTACTCTCATCTGCAGTTATTGTGTCCATGGGCAACGAGGCCTTGGGAAGCAAACTTCGGGTCTCCGATTCATAAACTTCCATAATGGGACTGCTGGCAGCGGGCATGGATCCAGATTCACAGCAGGAGCACGGTGAGCAACAACATTGGGTTGTGACTTGGCTACTGCTTGCGATGAGAGTAATCGCGAAGATGAGTATGCTTGAACACCGCATGGTTTGGATCGGTTGGCAGAAGTTACGGAACTGAATCGGCTAGACCGAGAGACTGTAACTGTTATATGGACTTAAGGTTCGCGCGGAAAGTCGTAAAGTGGTGGATGTTTTGACGATCGTTAACAAGCAGATGTCAACTCGATCGCAACATTTCTTTACCCATCGTGACTTCTATGAGATCAGTATAGTCCCTCCAACCTCAACGAATCATAGCGTGTTCGACTACGCTCATCGTTGTCAGCCAAGGAATGTCCCCCTGCGAAAGTCTTCACATCCAGCCGACTTTTCGACATTGGCCAAGATGACCTAGAAGTTCAGTACATCTCAGAACCTTCATCTTCTGAGAAAGGTCGATTTGCAGTTGTCCAATTGAAGATTGTTCTGTAGATCCAGGTCCTCAGGCTTAGGTTCAGGTCATTTTTCAAGTACAAACTGAGGTTTTTACTATCCAACGCACTTGGAAATTGTTCCATAGGCCGTGAAATACAGTTGGGCTGGAAGGTTTTGTCCATTCTGCAAGTCCACGTAGTCTGTCGTGTTGGAAGGTTGTTCCCACAACTCAGGTCTTCAGGACTTCTTGGAGGTAAACCCTAATCTCAAGCCAAAGCAATAATTTGAAGCCCAATTGGTTTTGAGGAGATTTTGAGACCCATCATAAAACCTCGATGCCTTTATTTTGGCTTTATTGCGGTCCTAGTGACCACCTTGAGTCTAGTTGATTTAAAATGAGACTTGGGTGGAATCTCTAGAACTTCGGGTCCTTCAAGCGCCAGATGCGACGAGTAGATTACATCTAAAATAAGTGCCTACTAACTATGGATAACATACGAAGATTTTATTGAACAACGCGTACACTTGGACAACGAATCAATTTCGTCCTAATGTCACCTGAAAGTCATGTCCGGCAGAATAGTCGTTCATATTTATCGCTCCTAAAGGAACGAAGCCTTCTGGACCAACTGGTGGTTGAAATTGAAAACCTGGGTCTAGCGGCGTAGTTGGAAAGATTAGCGTAGGGGGTGGGGTAGACGGAAGGTCGGCGGGAAAGACCATGGCGGGTACCATGGCGGATACACCCCTGGATAGAACCCTACTCCAATCTGAGCCTGATTCAATGGGCCGATGACAGAAGCCGATTGCTGAACTTGTACGGAAGGTCCCGAAGAAATGCCACCATGCCAGGCACCAGGAGATCCTTGTCCAACGCTTTTCTGTGACTGAAAGCCGAAAAATACCAAGTTTTACGTAAACCCAGTCATACCCCGTAGAACACTTGTTCCATAACAGTCGCCGGACTGCCGATTCCGAAAAGTTGATTGTTCCCTGGGATTTGTGGGGAAGCCCACCAGAGGGGACTACGAACATTCTGCGCCACTTCCCCTTTGGTGCCTGGATTAATGGAAAGCGCACTTCGGATCTCCGGTCCTTCGCTGGCCTCAATAGGACTGCTGGCCTTAGAAAGTAAGCTTCTTGTCTCCGGCTCGTCAACTTCCGCAATAGGACTGCTGGTCGCAGCAATAGATCCAACGTCACAACAGGGACACGGAGAGCAGATACATTGGTCCGTCACTTGACTGATTGTGATGAGAGAGATCACGAAGATGAGTATACTTGAACACCTCATGGTTTGAATCGGTTACCTCAAGTTATGGAACTGAATCAACTGGACTGAGAGATCGTGACTGTTATATGGACTAAAGGTTTGTGGAAAGTCGTAAACTGGTGGATGTTTTGACGAGCGTTAACAAGCAGATGTCACCTTGGTCATAAAACTCATATGCCCACTATAACCTCAACACCTCAACTGTTATACCTAGTCGTTACAACTTCAACGACTCCTGCCGCCTACGACTCCCCTACCAAGCTTATCGTCATCAACCCAGCAATGTCCGAATTGAACTTTGAGCGTTCACACGGTGCTCTATTCAGCCCGTGAAGTCTTCAAATCCAGTCGTTCCATCCTTCACCATTGGCCAAGATCGCCTAGAGGTTCAGGACATCTAGGGACCTTCCTCTTCCGAAACAGGTCAAGTTTAGACTGCCCACTTGTATAGATCCGCCAGGTTTAGGTCATCTACGTTCCATTTTTCGAGAATAAATGGCTTTGTGGTGTTTCCAATGATCACCTCGAGTCTGTTATTTGGGTAGGATCTCTAGAACCTTCGGATATCTAAGTGTCAGATTTTTTCTGGTAGATTGAGATCAAGAAGCTTCATATCGCTTAAAAAGATGCACATCGTAAGTTGGTAAAATAAGATGCGAAGGCTTTATTGAACAACCCCTACACTTTGACAACGAATTACTTTCCCCCTCCTCCGCCTATTGTAACCTGTGCGCCATGTCCGGATGAAAAGTCGTTCATACTGGTCATTCCTGGATAAGCAACGGCACCACCAGCTCCTGGCGGTGGAGGTGGCGGAGGAGGCGAAGTAGGTGGTGCCGGAGGGCCTGGCGGATATGATGGTCCTGGTGGGTATGGCGGCCATGACGGATATGTTGGCCATTGAGGGTAAGGCCACCAACCGCCTACCTGAGGCTGAGAGATTGGGCCGACGTTCTGCTGCGGGTACTGTGTTTGAATCGAAGGTCCAGACGAAATGCCACCCTGCGAGGCACCAGGAGATCCTTGTCCAGTACCGAGCCACGGATTGCCGACCCCGAAGGGCTGATTGTTCCCTGTAGGCCACATAAAGGAACGGGCATCTGGAGTTGCTGTGTCCTTGGGCTGATTGTTCACTGTAGGCCACAAAAAGGTTCTCTCATCTGCAGTTATTGTGTCCATGGGCGCCATGGCCTTGGAAAGCAAACTTCGGGTCTCCGGATCATCAATATCCACAACAGGACTGCTGGCCGAGGCCATAGATCCAGCTTCACAGCAGGGGCACGGAGAGCAGCAACATTGGGCCGTCACCTGACTGCGGGCGAGGAAGAGAACTGCTACGAGTAGTAGCTTTGAACACCACATGTTCTGGAAGTTACAATACTGAATCAACGAGGCTGAACCTCCGACTGTTATATGCACCAAATGATCCGCAGAAAGTCGTAAACTGGTGGATGTTGTGACGATCGTTAACAAGCTGTAATCACCTCAATCGTAAAATCTATATACCCACCAGGGATGGCATGTCACGCAGAAACTGTGCCCATTTACGCTCATCTTTCACTGAACCTCTCAGTTTCATTTTTCTTAGAAAAGAGAAAGAGAAAAAACGCACAATAAAATGTACATAATTTCTCTCACGCAGAGTTTTTGTGCGCGTGATTAGAGTGCTGCGTGAGAGCAATGAGAGCCCGCAGATCATAATCCCAGTGCGCAATTTCTGCGCGCACGCAGAAAAAACAGAACTCAGTGCACACGCAGTGTGTTCAAAGTACAGTCTGTTTATAACACAGTCCCGCAAAGAGTGAAACCAAATCTACCTATCGAACTGTCAAATCGGCTACCTATCGAGCACGCCAGCAAAATTATGAAAACAAAGTCTGGCGAAGAAGAAGAACAACAATCAAAAGAAGTCGTCTTTGCGTGTCTCTATATATACAGTAGACCTGTTCACTTTTTTTGACCTACCCGTGTCACATCAAATTATCAATCCACATGTAAAAACAAGTCTTCAGTCAAAAATTGAGCCAAATTGATAAAGGTTTAAAGGTGTATCAAATTAATTTTGTGTTTTTTCGAGCATTTTCGCGAAAATGTACTCCAATATCCAGAAAATTGCACCGAAAAGGTACAGAAAACAACGTTAAAATATAGTTGGAACAATACTCTACAACTTTGCCGAAGACACTACGGTGTTTAAATTGTTTATTTCAAAGTTATTCAACAATTTTCGTTAAAAAAATCGCGAAAAAATACAATATTTTTACGGTTTTTCATGTAAAAGTCATGTAATTTTACATTGTTTTAAGTGACTAATTTAATTAGCTATTGCTCCTATGTGTTACGAACATTTCGTCCATACATCATTTTAGTGTAGGAATTCGTTTTCATTGACTAATTATCAAAAGTATGTCACGTTGATACTAAAAATCGCATAGAGTTGCCAGCACAAAATTAAACAAAGTTACCCATGATTAAAACGTCATTACATTTCTTTGTCGCATCTGCATCAGTTTCAATTTGGTGTAGATGGTTGAGCATGAGACTGCCGATTCGAAGATTCAAGGTTCGAGCCCTGGAATAGGATTTTTTGCGTCTCGATCCAGCTATAAGTTAATGAGACTACACTCTGCATCTCATTGCAATTTGGCATCATAGCCTTGTTTCGAAACCGTAGAGTGCATAGTAAGAATGAAGTTTCCCTTTATCGTGTAGTTGTGTAGCTTGTGGCTAGATAGATGCAAGTAATCTCCGCAGTTGTATGATAAATTTTGCATCCAGAAGCAGTTCCATCGTCGTATTGAATTGTTTTAGCTAAATTAATCGGTATCAAACAGATGTCCAATATTTCGTCCAGCTGGTCTCGTCGACACGATTTCTTGTCAACAAGTAAACTAAATATCTAGCTAGTCCTGGAATGGGATTAATTGGCAGGTCCCGATCTTCATTATTTGGGAGATTGCGTGTAAGTCATGGGCCATGGCTCATGGCAGATTCATCATCTTAACTGCTGTAAAGAAAGAAAAAAAAGTTTATTATGTATTTGAGCTTGAACCTGGGACCTTCTGACCCGCAGGCTCGAGCCTTATCATCTGCGCCATTTCTGATACTTGAATCGAAAGACATTAGAATACGATGGCATGACGTCTTAATCATGGGTAACTTTGTTTTAATTCGTGCTGGCAACTCTACGCGATTTTTAGTATCATCGTGACATACTTTTGATAATTAGTCATTGAAAACGAATTCCAACACAAAAACGATGTATGGACGAAATGTTCGTTACACAAAGGAAAAATAGCTAATTAATTTGGTCACTTAAAATAATGTAAAATTACATGACTTTTATATGTAAAATCGTAAAAATATCGTGTTTTTTCGTGATTTTTCAACTAAAATTATTGAATAGCTTCTAAATAAGCAATTTGTAACCGTTGGTCCCATATTTGTTCCTTGTTGGCTTCTCCACAAGTTTCCCACCATTAAACCCACCTGCCAGTGAGCCCCTAACGCCTAGATCCGCCCCTGGAAAAATATCTAACTGACAGCCTCACTGGTGGCTGCATCCTTAGTTGTCAATGTTGAAGTCCACAGTTTATTGGATTATCACTCGTTCCAGTGCTCGCACTCACACTCATTGACAGCGGTGTGAGTAAAGATCCCAACCAGGCTGAGAGAGTTGACCTAACTCTCTCTTTGAGGGGAAGTGTGGCCATCTCTTTTAGCCGAACGGTTGAATAATTCGTTAAACTTCGGTTTTTAAAAATAATCTACCTATGCTTAACAAAACCAATCCGAACCGATGGAAACTTTTTCACTCCGTCGAAGACTACCAAGATAGTGAGTGCGCGTCGAATAGAATTAAAATTAAGGTTATGTTTGGAAGCTAAAAGTATATAATGTGTTCTTGTGTTTTTTTTAGATAAAAGTTAAATAAAGTAAAGGACGTTACAAACGATATTAGTACGCATAAAACGATATTAGTACGGATAGTGCGCAGACATAGTACGATCCGGTAAATGTGTTAGATTAAGCAAAAATTGTGTTAATGTGCTAATCGAGAGAATTTTTGTATCAGTTCGAACAATAGGGAAGACAAAAGCCTGCCATCTACTATAGAAGAAGAACTAAAACAAAGAAAAGGTAATATAATCAACCCAGGGTTCTTAAGTGGTGTACTTGTGGGGGTGTAAGTGGGGAACTGACCGTTTTAGTGCTGTGCTAATCATTCCGGATTAGGTCCATAACTGGACCTTTTCTTTTTTCTTTTTCTGTGCCCGGAATCGCCTTCCGGAGCCTTTTCGGATTCTCGGCAGGACGACTCGAAACCACCACGTGTTGGGGCTCGGTGTCGTTTAGGACAGCGATTGACGCCATTTTGAAGCCTATCGTCCGATCTTCGAGGGCCCACTCGCCGACGCCATCTTGAAAAGTGGCCACGGCCACCACGTGATTGGCCATCACGGCCATTACCCTCGCGTCGTTCGCAGAGACCACCGACATCCAGCCATACCACCTCACCGTTGCTTCAAGCCGGCCAACCCGTCGGAATAGCACCACATCGGCCAGCCGCCGGCGTCGAAGCCTCCCCATCCGAGTCCGGCCTAGGATACGGCCAGCCGCCGGTCTCGACCGCCAACCAGCCAAGCCACCAACCTCTCGCCAATCCGGACCGCCGTCCAGTCCATCGGCAAACCGCCGGGTCTCGAAGTCCTTGTTGGAATCCGCCGCCGAACCGACCGGCCGTCGGTACAGAAGCCCCCCCTCATCCGTTGGCCACGGGTGCGCCGTACATTTCTCCGGCAAGCCGCTGGGTCCATCGTCCATCGTCCGTCAAGCCGACCGTCGGTACAGAAGCTTCCACCGGCAAGCCGCCGGGTCCCGAGATCCGTCAAGCCGACAGACCGTCGGTACCGAAGCACCTAACCCGTGAACCAAGGGTCCATTTCGCCGGCAATCCGCCGGGCCCCAAGGACAAGCCCGTCCAGTCCACCGGCTAACCGCCTGGTCCCGAGTCCAATCGCCTGATGCAACATCGTGCCACCTGCTATCGGAGGGCCCTCCAACGCTAGCATCCCCCAAAAACCGCAAGTACACCCATAAAAAGCATGTTAAACCAAAACTAAATTTCTATGCCCCTGCGTGGGCCAATAAATATCTAGATTTGTAAGATGAAATTTTGGTAGTTGGCATTTCTTTAAGAACGCAAGCCCTACATTATATACGTTTTGATTACCGGGATTTTACCGTGCCCCGATAAGGGTTCTCACCCTCGATCTTATTAGTCCGCTGTAAACAAATTTCCACCTTGGTTCGGATTGCTTTGTCGTTTGAACTTCAGGATCCGACTCCCGCCTAGGTGAGTGGCGAAGGAGTGTTGTAAGTATTTGTGACGGTGCTAATCATAATAAGCGACCTGTGCTCAACATAATTTCCCACCCACAATTATCCCTCTGAGCAGCCAAGGGGCTTACAAATTTAAACACCGTAGTATCTTCGGCAAAGTTGTAGAGTATTGTACTAACTGTATCCTAACGATATTTTCGGCACCCTTTCGGAGTAATTTTCTGGATTTATGAGTAAATTTCTGTGAAAACGGTTAAGGGCGGACGGGACGGTCGGGCAAATATCCGCCATTGCTCTGTTGCTACTAAGATGGTAATCTCAGATTCTACTTCATATTTTGCAACAAAAACCTATCACTGTGTATGCTCACTTGCAGTGCATATGCTGATTGTTTTTCAGCATCTTCAGTGCGATAGAACTCGAGATTACCATCTTCAAAATCGCGAGGCAAATTGTTAGAAAGAGAGGCAAGATAGGAAAAATAACACGGCGTCCCGTTTCACCTTAAAAAAACACAAAATCGATTTGATACACCTTTAAATCTTTATCAATTTGGCTCAATTTTGTACTGAAGACTTGTTTTTGCATGTGGGTTGATAATTTGATGTGTCACGGAGAATCGGAGAAAAAAAGTTTCAAAGTGAACAGGTCTAATATACAGTCTCTAGTTCAAAGGGGTCAGTGTTGTTTGAGCATTTGGTGAACCGAAAGCATGCCAGTGATACAGTCTGTTTATAACGGCTTTAGGACATTTGGTCGAATGACATTTGGTCGAATGACGTTTGGTCGAATGACATTTGGTCGAAAGTACATTTGGTCGAACGGACATTTGGTCGAATGGACATTTGGTCGAAACCCATTTTTTGGAAGAAGAAGCATATGACATTTAGTCGAATGGACAATTCGTCGAATGGACATTTGGTCGAAAGGCACTAACTGATGAAGAGCTTTGAATGGTAAATAATTTTATAGATTTCGGTATAATAATTTATATGTTACTGAACTTATTCGGTTGAAAGTACGTTTGGTCGAATGGACGCTAAGTCGTATAGCAATTTGATCGTGTTTAATTATATCAAACATAAAAAAGCAAACATTGTAGTGCAGTGTAGGTTTCGGCTCTTCTTTCCAGTTTCATCATTTCATTGCGTTTTTGTGTATAACATACTGGCTTTTCCATCAAATATTTTTCCTTCTTTTCAACATACGCTGTTCTTTCAAGTGTATTATTTGTGCTGAGAGTGAAGAGTGGACATTATGGTTGTGATTTTTTCATCTATGATTTTTCCTTCTTTTGAACATAAACTATTCTTTCAAAACTCGTATTTGTACTATGTTTGAATGTTATGGCTGCTGTCATTTCATCATGAATTTTTCCTTCTTTGAAACATAGGCTATTCTTTCACGTTTATTTATTTCATTGCGTTCTCCTGTACCAACTACTGAATGTTTCAGAAGCAATTTCTCCTTTTGAATAAAAGCTGTTCTTCCGTTTGATATTTGGATGTTATAGCTGCAGACTTTTTCATCGGATATTTTTCCTTCTTTTAAGGACAGATTGGTTAGGATCCAAAACTCGCGACTTCGAGCGTACACATCTCTTCGTAAACAAAACCAGTGCACCTGATCTTCTTGTTTCAAGCTTATTATGAGTGAGCGAAAACAGCATTATAAAATGCACTGTTGTTTGAAGCTTGCTTCTTGAGAATTGTGCGTCTGAAGTTCTGATGCACTGTTGAAGTGGGATTTCAAGACGTTTGTCCTTAAACATAGGCTATTCTTTGACGCAGTGTTGCATATGAACTGAACGCGAGCCAAAATGGTTATTTATGCAACAAGTTGCAAAATGATGATTTTTTTTTTTCAGCACGAGTCGTACATTTATTCAACGAGGCTTGCTTGTTCAATAACATATAAAAAATTATGATACCGAAATCCACATCTCTTTTCATCAGTTTGTGCCTTTCGACCAAATGTCCATTCGATGAATCGTCCATTCGACTAAATGTCATATGCTTCTTTTTCCAAAAAATGGCTTTCGACCAAATGTCCATTCGACCGAATGTCCGTTCGACCAAATGTACTTTCGACCAAATGTCATTCGACCAAACGTCATTCGACTAAATGTCTTTCGACCAAATGTCATAGATTCGTTTATAACACAGTCCCGCAAAGAGTGAAACCAAATCTACCTATCGAACTGTCAAATCGGCTACCTATCGAGCACGCCAGCAAAATTATGAAAACAAAGTCTGGCGAAGAAGAAGAACAACAATCAAAAGAAGTCGTCTTTGCGTGTCTCTATATATATACAGTCTCTAGCCAGTGAGTCCACAATCCGCTAAGGGGTATCAAATCCTGTGATATCAGAGACAAGCAGACGTCTTAAGCTGGTCAAGAACTTACAGTTGATGGATATTTTGATTCCAAATTCCACCAAAAGGCTGTGCTAGTGAGCTAACAAATTTTGTTTTTCAAATATTTCAGAAAAATTTGCAAAAAATTGCAACGAGATTTCAATCTCATATATCTCATGATCCTGATTACTTAGAGAGTTGGTGTCTTCGGCAAAATTGTTTGGCTGATCAAGGACTAAGCGATAATAAAACTTAAAATTCAAAATTCCTCCGGTAGGCGGTGCTAGTGAGTTAGCAAATTTTGTTTTTCATATATATCAGGAAAATTTGCAAAAAATTGCAACTAGCGCCGCCTAGCTGCAGAAACTTGAACCAACCGGTAATTATTCTGAAAGCCCTTGATCTACTTAACAATTTTGCTGAAGACACCATCTTTCTAAAGAATCAGAATGCTGAGATATGTGAAATGTAAAATTTGTACGCTCTCATGCGCCGCCTAGCGGTGAAATCACGAATCATACGGTCCATAATCTGAAAGTCCTTGACCAGCTGAACAACTTTGCCGAAGAAACCAACTCTCTAAGTAATCAGGATCCTGAGATATGTGGGATGGAAATTTTGTCAGTGTTGCATCTGCTTGTCTATGAAATCACATAAATCATAGACAAATAGATATGTAACACTAACGAAATTTCAATCTCATATATCTCATGTTCCTGATTACTTAGAGAGTTGGTGTCTTCGGCAAAGTTGTTTGGCTGGTCAAGGACTAACCGATAATAAGGCTTGAGATTCAAAATTCCACCGCTAGGCGGCGCTAGAGAGCAAACAAATTTTAAATTTCGCATATCTCAGCATCCTGATTTTGTAGAAAGATGGTGTCTTCGGCAATATTGTTTGGTAGATCATGGGCTTTCAGAATAATTACCGTTTGGTTCAAGTTTCTGCAGCCAGGCGGTGCTAGTTGCAAGTTTTTGCAAATTTTCTTGATATATATGAAAAACAAAATCTGTTAACTCACTAGCACCGCCTAGCGGTGGAATTTTGAATCTTAAGTTTTATTATCGCTTAGTCTTTGACCAGCCAAACAACTTTGCCGAAGACACCAACTCTCTAAGTAATCAGGATCATGAGATATATGAGATTGAAATTTCGTTAGTGTCACATCTATTTGCCTGTGATTTATGTGATATCTTAGACTAGCAGATGTATTTGCTACTAGACGGCGTAATAGTACTTTCATACTCCCTGTGGTACACACAGTATTGCACTGGAAGCACAACTGAGTGCGCACTCAACGAATTTTTGTGTGCACATTTTCTGTGCGCACAAAATGTGCACGCAGAAACTGAAAAACATGCTTGTTCTATCATTTGTTTGAGCACTCATTTTGAGTGTACCGCTGATGGATGCCAGAGAGTGAGCGGCTGGTTTGTGTGTGAAAAAAGTTGCGTAGTTCACCCTCGCTCTCGTCGAAAGTCGTGTGTAGAGTGTATGTTTTTTTCTTCTCACGTTTCGCACTGAGGAGCATGCCATCTCTGATACCCACTACGACCTCGGAAAACCTAGATTAGTCCTTCCGACGTCAACGACTCATGACGTGTTCGACTCTCTTCGCATCGGCCATTTTACTTGCCGTGGTCAACCAAGTCACGACCCAATGCTGCTGCCTTCCGTCCTGCTGTTGCGAAGACTTCGAAGGCGACCTGGAAGTTCAGCATATCCCTGGTAATCCAACAGCGTCTGAAGATGATGATCAAGCTGCGACTGTCCGGGCAGACAAGCCTTGGATGTACCCGGGTGCTCAAAGTCCTGCATGGAGCCCCCAAGTGAACAGATATGCACTGCCGTCACCGATGTACGGCATCACGCCTGGAAGCAACCCGCCGGGTACCCTGAACCCAGGATGGCCATCAGCTCCTACCCCAGGTTACCAGGTGCCGAACCCATACTACAACTGGGCGTTCAACCTACTGCAAACCTACGGGTTCCGAATCAATCCAGGAACAATGCAGACTGCCGGAGCATTGAGCGCCCCAGAAGGGTCCCCGGCCGGCGATGGTGGCGTAACATCAGCTCCAATCGCAGACACCAACAAGAAGAGAGAGGTCTACAACATAAACGACTATTCCATCCATCAGGCGTATCACGCAGGGTCCAGTATGAGCCAGGCTGAGAATCCATCTGGAGTCGTGTTCAATGCAATGCCGCATTTCGATCTTTCCGGTAGGGAAGAATTGATACTGGACTAAATAAAGAGCACTTTCCAGCAGGAGTTTATGGATATTCTTGGAAACTCCAAGAAACTATCTTCTGAAAAAATTCTGGCGAACATTCTTACGTGAATCTTAGCTTTATCTTTATGGAAATTCAGGGAAGATTTGTGTAAAGTTTCAGAAGAGAATCCTGACGGGATTCTCCACAGAATTCTAACGGGATTCTCCACAGAACCCTGACGGGATTTTCCACAGAACCCTGACGGGGTTCTCCACAGAATCCTGACGGGATTCTCCTCAGAATCCTGACGGGATTCTCCACAGAATCCTGACGGGATTCTCCACAGAATCCTGACGGGATTCTCCACAGAATCCTGACGGGATTCTCCACAGAATCCTGACGGGATTCTCCACAGAATCCTGACGGGATTCTCCACAGAATCCTGACGGGATTCTCCACAGAATCCTGACGGGATTCTCCACAGAATCCTGACGGGATTCTTCACAAAACCCTGACGGGATTCTCCACAGAATCCTGACGGGATTCTCTTCACAGAATCTTGACGGGATTCTCCACAGAATCCTGACGGGATTTTCCACAAAATCCTGACGGGATTCTCTACAGAATCCTAACGGGATTCTCCACAGAATCCTGACGGGATTCTCCACAGAATCCTGATGGGATTCTCCACAGAATCCTGACGGGATTCTCCACAGAATCCTGACGGGATTCTCCACAGAATCCTGACGGGATTCTCCACAGAATCCTGACGGGATTCTCCACAGAATCCTGACGGGATTCTCCACAGAATCCTGACGGGATTCTCCACAGAATCCTGACGGGATTCTCCACAGAATCCTGACGGGATTCTCCACAGAATCCTGACGGGATTCTCCACAGAATCCTGACGGGATTCTCCACAGAATCCTGACGGGATTCTCCACAGAATCCTGACGGGATTCTCCACAGAATCCTGACGGGATTCTCCACAGAATCCTGACGGGATTCTCCACAGAACCTTGACGGGATTCTCCACAGTCTTGTAGACATTCTTCAAGAATTCCAGTGTAGATTGTTGCAGAATATCAGTTAATTTTTTTGTAGTTTTTGGTAAATTAACAGCTGAGATCTGTACATTGTCTTACGAGGGAGAAGTTTTGAGAACTCACGAGGTTTTCGATAGATTTGGAAAATGCGTTGAGCACAATATATTTAGATAGGAAACTTGTTAACTTTGCTAGTCCTTCACGGCATTCTACAGATGATCGAAACCCTCCACCATTCAACCGATTCTCACCTCGGCTCCGAGGGGAGTTTTAACATGCAGAGTTTCACCCACACCGATGTTGTAGTTCCATGCAGGCGGCGTTTGGAATCGGCGTTGGAAGTTGAGCATACCCAGATCTGCGTTGTAGTTCTGTACGGTTGGTACTTGGAATCGGCGCTGGAAGTCAAGCATATGCTGACTTGGGGTGCTGAAGCTCACCCCAGTTGGCGCTTGGAATCGACGTTGAAAGTCAAGCATATGCTGACCCGTGTTGTAGCTCTGCACGTTTGGTACTTGGAAACGGCGTTGAAAGTTGAGCATACGGAGATGTGGCGAAAATAACGCGGAACGGGTTTCCAAATCATCTGCGGCTGGCTGTTTTCCAGCATCATCACTGCAACAAGAACTCGTGCAACAGCAGTGCTGGCCTAGGGTTGCGTCCATCGCCAAAAAGAAGGCAGCGAGCAGAATTATCAGACGCATTACGAAGTTGGAGCCGAACTGTTTACATAGCTCGTAACGTTTCTCTATCAAACGACTCTGTTTATGAAGTAACAGATGGCAACCATCTGTTGGAAATCTGTCCAGAGCTCGTTTACGGCAATTATCAAAAATGATCTTTGCACATTACTGGTTCATAATACTTCGCATAATTCTTTGAAAAGAATCCCGTCAGGATTCTGTGGAGAATCCCGTCAGGATTCTGTGGAGAATCCCGTCAGGATACTGTGGAGAATCCCATCAGGGTTCTGTGAAGAATTCCATCAGGGTTCTGTGTGGGTTCCTCTCAGGACTCTGTGGCGAATCCTCTCCGGATTCTGTGGAGAATCCTCTCAGGATTCTGTGGAGAATCCTCTCAGGATTCTGTGGAGAATCCTCTCAGGATTCGGTGGAGAATCCTCTCAGGATTCTGTGGAGAATCCTCTCAGGATTCTGTGGAGAATCCTCTCAGGATTCTGTGGAGAATCCTCTCAGGATTCTGTGGAGAATCCTCTCAGGATTCTGAGGAGAATCCTCTCAGGATTCTGTGGAGAATCCTCGCAGGATTCTGTGGAGAATCCTCGCAGGATTCTGTGGAGAATCCTCGCAGGATTCTGTGGAGAATCCTCGCAAGATTCTGTGGAGAATCCTCGCAAGATTCTGTGGAGAATCCTCGCAGGATTCTGTGGAGAATCCTCGCAGGATTCTGTGGAGAATCCTCACAGGATTCTGTGGAGAATCCTCACAGGATTCTGTGGAGAATCCTCGCAGGATTCTGTGGAGAATGCTCGCAGGATTCTGTGGAGAATCCTTCCAGGATTCTGTGGAGAATCCTTCCAGGATTCTGTGGAGAATCCTTCCAGGATTCTGTGGAGAATCCTTCCAGGATTCTGTGGAGAATCCTTCCAGGATTCTGTGGAGAATCCTTCCAGGATTCTGTGGAGAATCCTTCCAGGATTCTGTGGAGAATCCTTCCAGGATTCTGTGGAGAATCCTTCCAGGATTCTGTGGAGAATCCTTCCAGGATTCTGTGGAGAATCCTTCCAGGATTCTGTGGAGAATCCTTCCAGGATTCTGTGGAGAATCCTTCCAGAATTCTGTGGAGAATCCTTCCAGAATTCTGTGGAGAATCCTTCCAGGATTCTGTGGAGAATCCTTTCAGGATTCTGTGGAGAATCCTTCCAGGATTCTGTGGAGAATCCTTCCAGGATTCTGTGGAGAATCCTTCCAGGATTCTGTGGAGAATCCTTCCAGGATTCTGTGGAGAATCCTTCCAGGATTCTGTGGAGAATCCTTCCAGGATTCTGTGGAGAATCCTTCCAGGATTCTGTGGAGAATCCTTCCAGGATTCTGTGGAGAATCCTTCCAGGATTCTGTGGAGAATCCTTCCAGGATTCTGTGGAGAATCCTTCCAGGATTCTGTGGAGAATCCTTCCAGGATTCTGTGGAGAATCTTTCCAGGATTCTGTGGAGAATCCTTCCAGGATTCTGTGGAGAATCCTTCCAGGATTCTGTGGAGAATCCTTCCAGGATTCTGTGGAGAATCCTTCCAGGATTCTGTGGAGAATCCTTCCAGGATTCTGTGGAGAATCCTTCCAGGATTCTGTGGAGAATCCTTCCAGGATTCTGTGGAGAATCCTTCCAGGATTCTGTGGAGAATCCTTCCAGTATTCTGTGGAGAATCCTTCCAGGATTCTGTGGAGAATCCTTCCAGGATTCTGTGGAGAATCCTTCCAGGATTCTGTGGAGAATCCTTCCAGGATTCTGTGGAGAATCCTTCCAGGATTCTGTGGAGAATCCTTCCAGGATTCTGTGGAGAATCCTTCCAGGATTCTGTGGAGAATCCTTCCAGGATTCTGTGGAGAATCCTTCCAGGATTCTGTGGAGAATCCTTCCAGGATTCTGTGGAGAATCCTTCCAGGATTCTGTGGAGAATCCTTCCAGGATTCTGTGGAGAATCCTCCCAGGATTCTGTGGAGAATCCTTCCAGGATTCTGTGGAGAATCCTTCCAGGATTCTGTGGAGAATCCTTCCAGGATTCTGTGGAGAATCCTTCCAGGATTCTGTGGAGAATCCTTCCAGGATTCTGTGGAGAATCCTTCCAGGATTCTGTGGAGAATCCTTCCAGGATTTTGTGGAGAATTCTTCCAGGATTCTGTGGAGAATCCTTCCAGGATTCTGTGGAGAATCCTTCCAGGATTCTGTGGAGAATCCTTCCAGGATTCTGTGGAGAATCCTTCCAGGATTCTGTGGAGAATCCTTCCAGGATTCTGTGGAGAATCCTTCCAGGATTCTGTGGAGAATCCTTCCAGGATTCTGTGGAGAATCCTTCCAGGATTCTGTGGAGAATCCTTCCAGGATTCTGTGGAGAATCCTTCCAGGATTCTGTGGAGAATCCTTCCAGGATTCTGTGGAGAATCCTTCCAGGATTCTGTGGAGAATCCTTCCAGGATTCTGTGGAGAATCCTTCCAGGATTCTGTGGAGAATCCTTCCAGGATTCTGTGGAGAATCCTTCCAGGATTCTGTGGAGAATCCTTCCAGGATTCTGTGGAGAATCCTTCCAGGATTCTGTGAAGAATCCTTCCAGGATTCTGTGGAGAATCCTTCCAGGATTCTGTGGAGAATCCTTCCAGGATTCTGTGGAGAATCCTTCCAGGATTCTGTGGAGAATCCTTCCAGGATTCTGTGAAGAATCCTTCCAGGATTCTGTGGAGAATCCTTCCAGGATTCTGTGGAGAATCCTTCCAGGATTCTGTGGAGAATCCTTCCAGGATTCTGTGGAGAATCCTTCCAGGATTCTGTGGAGAATCCTCCCAGGATTCTGTGGAGAATCCTTCCAGGATTCTGTGGAGAATCCTTCCAGGATTCTGTGGAGAATCCTTCCAGGATTCTATGGAGAATCCTTCCAGGATTCTGTGGAGAATTCTTCCAGGATTCTGTGGAGAATCCTTCCAGGATTCTGTGGAGAATCCTTCCAGGATTCTGTGGAGAATCCTTCCAGGATTCTGTGGAGAATCCTTCCAGGATTCTGTGGAGAATCCTTCCAGGATTCTGTGGAGAATCCTTCCAGGATTCTGTGGAGAATCCTTCCAGGATACTGTGGAGAATCCTTCCAGGATTCTGTGGAGAATCCTTCCAGGATTCTGTGGAGAATCCTTCCAGGATTCTGTGGAGAATCCTTCCAGGATTCTGTGGAGAATCCTTCCAGGATTCTGTGGAGAATCCTTCCAGGATTCTGTGGAGAATCCTTCCAGGATTCTGTGGAGAATCCTTCCAGGATTCTGTGGAGAATCCTTCCAGGATTCTGTGGAGAATCCTTCCAGGATTCTGTGGAGAATCCTTCCAGGATTCTGTGGAGAATCCTTCCAGGATTCTATGGAGAATCCTTCCAGGATTCTGTGGAGAATCCTTCCAGGATTCTGTGGAGAATCCTTCCAGGATTCTGTGGAGAATCCTTCCAGGATTCTGTGGAGAATCCTTCCAGGATTCTGTGGAGAATCCTTCCAGGATTCTGTGGAGAATCCTTCCAGGATTCTGTGGAGAATCCTTCCAGGATTCTGTGGAGAATCCTTCCAGGATTCTGTGGAGAATCCTTCCAGGATTCTGTGGAGAATCCTTCCAGGATTCTGTGGAAAATCCTTCCAGGATTCTGTGGAGAATCCTTCCAGGATTCTGTGGAGAATCCTTCCAGGATTCTGTGGAGAATCCTTCCAGGATTCTGTGGAGAATCCTTCCAGGATTCTGTGGAGAATCCTTCCAGGATTCTGTGGAGAATCCTTCCAGGATTCTGTGGAGAATCCTTCCAGGATTCTGTGGAGAATCCTTCCAGGATTCTGTGGAGAATCCTTCCAGGATTCTGTGGAGAATCCTTCCAGGATTCTGTGGAGAATCCTTCCAGGATTCTGTGGAGAATCCTTCCAGGATTCTGTGGAGAATCCTTCCAGGATTCTGTGGAGAATCCTTCCAGGATTCTGTGGAGAATCCTTCCAGGATTCTGTGGAGAATCCTTCCAGGATTCTGTGGAGAATCCTTCCAGGATTCTGTGGAGAATCCTTCCAGGATTCTGTGGAGAATCCTTCCAGGATTCTGTGGAGAATCCTTCCAGGATTCTGTGGAGAATCCTTCCAGGATTCTGTGGAGAATCCTTCCAGGATTCTGTGGAGAATCCTTCCAGGATTCTGTGGAGAATCCTTCCAGGATTCTGTGGAGAATCCTTCCAGGATTCTGTGGAGAATCCTTCCAGGATTCTGTGGAGAATCCTTCCAGGATTCTGTGGAGAATCCTTCCAGGATTCTGTGGAGAATCCTTCCAGGATTCTGTGGAGAATCCTTCCAGGATTCTGTGGAGAATCCTTCCAGGATTCTGTGGAGAATCCTCTCAGGATTCTGAGGAGAATCCTCTCAGGATTCTGTGGAGAATCCTCGCAGGATTCTGTGGAGAATCCTCGCAGGATTCTGTGGAGAATCCTCGCAGGATTCTGTGGAGAATCCTCGCAAGATTCTGTGGAGAATCCCTCGCAAGATTCTGTGGAGAATCCTCGCAGGATTCTGTGGAGAATCCTCGCAGGATTCTGTGGAGAATCCTCACAGGATTCTGTGGAGAATCCTCACAGGATTCTGTGGAGAATCCTCGCAGGATTCTGTGGAGAATGCTCGCAGGATTCTGTGGAGAATCCTTCCAGGATTCTGTGGGAGAATCCTTCCAGGATTCTGTGGGAGAATCCTTCCAGGATTCTGTGGAGAATCCTTCCAGGATTCTGTGGAGAATCCTTCCAGGATTCTGTGGAGAATCCTTCCAGGATTCTGTGGAGAATCCTTCCAGGATTCTGTGGAGAATCCTTCCAGGATTCTGTGGAGAATCCTTCCAGGATTCTGTGGAGAATCCTTCCAGGATTCTGTGGAGAATCCTTCCAGGATTCTGTGGAGAATCCTTCCAGGATTCTGTGGAGAATCCTTCCAGAATTCTGTGGAGAATCCTTCCAGAATTCTGTGGAGAATCCTTCCAGGATTCTGTGGAGAATCCTTTCAGGATTCTGTGGAGAATCCTTCCAGGATTCTGTGGAGAATCCTTCCAGGATTCTGTGGAGAATCCTTCCAGGATTCTGTGGAGAATCCTTCCAGGATTCTGTGGAGAATCCTTCCAGGATTCTGTGGAGAATCCTTCCAGGATTCTGTGGAGAATCCTTCCAGGATTCTGTGGAGAATCCTTCCAGGATTCTGTGGAGAATCCTTCCAGGATTCTGTGGAGAATCCTTCCAGGATTCTGTGGAGAATCCTTCCAGGATTCTGTGGAGAATCCTTCCAGGATTCTGTGGAGAATCTTTCCAGGATTCTGTGGAGAATCCTTCCAGGATTCTGTGGAGAATCCTTCCAGGATTCTGTGGGAGAATCCTTCCAGGATTCTGTGGAGAATCCTTCCAGGATTCTGTGGAGAATCCTTCCAGGATTCTGTGGAGAATCCTTCCAGGATTCTGTGGAGAATCCTTCCAGGATTCTGTGGAGAATCCTTCCAGTATTCTGTGGAGAATCCTTCCAGGATTCTGTGGAGAATCCTTCCAGGGATTCTGTGGGAGAATCCTTCCAGGATTCTGTGGAGAATCCTTCCAGGATTCTGTGGAGAATCCTTCCAGGATTCTGTGGAGAATCCTTCCAGGATTCTGTGGAGAATCCTTCCAGGATTCTGTGGAGAATCCTTCCAGGATTCTGTGGAGAATCCTTCCAGGATTCTGTGGAGATCCTTCCAGGATTCTGTGGAGAATCCTTCCAGGATTCTGTGGAGAATCCTTCCAGGATTCTGTGGAGAATCCTCCCAGGATTCTGTGGAGAATCCTTCCAGGATTCTGTGGAGAATCCTTCCAGGATTCTGTGGAGAATCCTTCCAGGATTCTGTGGAGAATCCTTCCAGGATTCTGTGGAGAATCCTTCCAGGATTCTGTGGAGAATCCTTCCAGGATTCTGTGGAGAATCCTTCCAGGATTTTGTGGAGAATTCTTCCAGGATTCTGTGGAGAATCCTTCCAGGATTCTGTGGAGAATCCTTCCAGGATTCTGTGGAGAATCCTTCCAGGATTCTGTGGAGAATCCTTCCAGGATTCTGTGGAGAATCCTTCCAGGATTCTGTGGAGAATCCTTCCAGGATTCTGTGGAGAATCCTTCCAGGATTCTGTGGAGAATCCTTCCAGGATTCTGTGGAGAATCCTTCCAGGATTCTGTGGGAGAATCCTTCCAGGATTCTGTGGAGAATCCTTCCAGGATTCTGTGGAGAATCCTTCCAGGATTCTGTGGAGAATCCTTCCAGGATTCTGTGGAGAATCCTTCCAGGATTCTGTGGAGAATCCTTCCAGGATTCTGTGGAGAATCCTTCCAGGATTCTGTGGAGAATCCTTCCAGGATTCTGTGAAGAATCCTTCCAGGATTCTGTGGAGAATCCTTCCAGGATTCTGTGGAGAATCCTTCCAGGATTCTGTGGAGAATCCTTCCCAGGATTCTGTGGAGAATCCTTCCAGGATTCTGTGAAGAATCCTTCCAGGATTCTGTGGAGAATCCTTCCAGGATTCTGTGGAGAATCCTTCCAGGATTCTGTGGAGAATCCTTCAGGATTCTGTGGAGAATCCTTCCAGGATTCTGTGGAGAATCCTCCCAGGATTCTGTGGAGAATCCTTCCAGGATTCTGTGGAGAATCCTTCCAGGATTCTGTGGAGAATCTCTTCCAGGATTCTATGGAGAATCCTTCCAGGATTCTGTGGAGAATTCTTCCAGGATTCTGTGGAGAATCCTTCCAGGATTCTGTGGAGAATCCTTCCAGGATTCTGTGGAGAATCCTTCCAGGATTCTGTGGAGAATCCTTCCAGGATTCTGTGGAGAATCCTTCCAGGATTCTGTGGAGAATCCTTCCAGGATACTGTGGAGAATCCTTCCAGGATTCTGTGGAGAATCCTTCCAGGATTCTGTGGAGAATCCTTCCAGGATTCTGTGGAGAATCCTTCCAGGATTCTGTGGAGAATCCTTCCAGGATTCTGTGGAGAATCCTTCCAGGATTCTGTGGAGAATCCTTCCAGGATTCTGTGGAGAATCCTTCCAGGATTCTGTGGAGAATCCTTCCAGGATTCTGTGGAGAATCCTTCCAGGATTCTGTGGAGAATCCTTCCAGGATTCTGTGGAGAATCCTTCCAGGATTCTATGGAGAATCCTTCCAGGATTCTGTGGAGAATCCTTCCAGGATTCTGTGGAGAATCCTTCCAGGATTCTGTGGAGAATCCTTCCAGGATTCTGTGGAGAATCCTTCCAGGATTCTGTGGAGAATCCTTCCAGGATTCTGTGGAGAATCCTTCCAGGATTCTGTGGAGAATCCTTCCAGGATTCTGTGGAGAATCCTTCCAGGATTCTGTGGAGAATCCTTCCAGGATTCTGTGGAGAATCCTTCCAGGATTCTGTGGAAAATCCTTCCAGGATTCTGTGGAGAATCCTTCCAGGATTCTGTGGAGAATCCTTCCAGGATTCTGTGGAGAATCCTTCCAGGATTCTGTGGAGAATCCTTCCAGGATTCTGTGGAGAATCCTTCCAGGATTCTGTGGAGAATCCTTCCAGGATTCTGTGGAGAATCCTTCCAGGATTCTGTGGAGAATCCTTCCAGGATTCTGTGGAGAATCCTTCCAGGATTCTGTGGAGAATCCTTCCAGGATTCTGTGGAGAATCCTTCCAGGATTCTGTGGAGAATCCTTCCAGGATTCTGTGGAGAATCCTTCCAGGATTCTGTGGAGAATCCTTCCAGGATTCTGTGGAGAATCCTTCCAGGATTCTGTGGAGAATCCTTCCAGGATTCTGTGGAGAATCCTTCCAGGATTCTGTGGAGAATCCTTCCAGGATTCTGTGGAGAATCCTTCCAGGATTCTGTGGAGAATCCTTCCAGGATTCTGTGGAGAATCCTTCCAGGATTCTGTGGAGAATCCTTCCAGGATTCTGTGGAGAATCCTTCCAGGATTCTGTGGAGAATCCTTCCAGGATTCTGTGGAGAATCCTTCCAGGATTCTGTGGAGAATCCTTCCAGGATTCTGTGGAGAATCCTTCCAGGATTCTGTGGAGAATCCTTCCAGGATTCTGTGGAGAATCCTTCCAGGATTCTGTGGAGAATCCTTCCAGGATTCTGTGGAGAATCCTTCCAGGATTCTGTGGAGAATCCTTCCAGGATTCTGTGGAGAATCCTTCCAGGATTCTGTGGAGAATCCTTCCAGGATTCTGTGGAGAATCCTTCCAGGATTCTGTGGAGAATCCTTCCAGGATTCTGTGGAGAATCCTTCCAGGATTCTGTGGAGAATCCTTCCAGGATTCTGTGGAGAATCCTTCCAGGATTCTGTGGAGAATCCTTCCAGGATTCTGTGGAGAATCCTTCCAGGATTCTGTGGAGAATCCTTCCAGGATTCTGTGGAGAATCCTTCCAGGATTCTGTGAAGAATCCTTCCAGGATTCTGTGGAGAATCCTTCCAGGATTCTGTGGAGAATCCTTCCAGGATTCTGTGGAGAATCCTTCCAGGATTCTGTGGAGAATCCTTCCAGGATTCTGTGGAGAATCCTTCCAGGATTCTGTGGAGAATCCTTCCAGGATTCTGTGGAGAATCCTTCCAGGATTCTGTGGAGAATCCTTCCAGGATTCTGTGGAGAATCCTTCCAGGATTCTGTGGAGAATCCTTCCAGGATTCTGTGGAGAATCCTTCCAGGATTCTGTGGAGAATCCTTCCAGGATTCTGTGGAGAATCCTTCCAGGATTCTGTGGAGAATCCTTCCAGGATTCTGTGGAGAATCCTTCCAGGATTCTGTGGAGAATCCTTCCAGGATTCTGTGGAGAATCCTTCCAGGATTCTGTGGAGAATCCTTCCAGGATTCTGTGGAGAATCCTTCCAGGATTCTGTGGAGAATCCTTCCAGGATTCTGTGGAGAATCCTTCCAGGATTCTGTGGAGAATCCTTCCAGGATTCTGTGGAGAATCCTTCCAGGATTCTGTGGAGAATCCTTCCAGGATTCTGTGGGGAATCCTTCCAGGATTCTGTGGAGAATCCTTCCAGGATTCTGTGGAGAATCCTTCCAGGATTCTGTGGAGAATCCTTCCAGGATTCTGTGGAGAATCCTTCCAGGATTCTGTGGAGAATCCTTCCAGGATTCTGTGGAGAATCCTTCCAGGATTCTGTGGAGAATCCTTCCAGGATTCTGTGGAGAATCCTTCCAGGATTCTGTGGAGAATCCTTCCAGGATTCTGTGGAGAATCCTTCCAGGATTCTGTGGAGAATCCTTCCAGGATTCTGTGGAGAATCCTTCCAGGATTCTGTGGAGAATCCTTCCAGGATTCTGTGGAGAATCCTTCCAGGATTCTGTGGAGAATCCTTCCAGGATTCTGTGGAGAATCCTTCCAGGATTCTGTGGAGAATCCTTCCAGGATTCTGTGGAGAATCCTTCCAGGATTCTGTGGAGAATCCTTCCAGGATTCTGTGGAGAATCCTTCCAGGATTCTGTGGAGAATCCTTCCAGGATTCTGTGGAGAATCCTTCCAGGATTCTGTGGAGAATCCTTCCAGGATTCTGTGGAGAATCCTTCCAGGATTCTGTGAAGAATCCTTCCAGGATTCTGTGGAGAATCCTTCCAGGATTCTGTGGAGAATCCTTCCAGGATTATGTGGAGAATCCTTCCAGGATTCTGTGGAGAATCCTTCCAGGATTCTGTGGAGAATCCTTCCAGGATTCTGTGGAGAATCCTTCCAGGATTCTGTGGAGAATCCTTCCAGGATTCTGTGGAGAATCCTTCCAGGATTCTGTGGAGAATCCTTCCAGGATTCTGTGGAGAATCCTTCCAGGATTCTGTGGAGAATCCTTCCAGGATTCTGTGGAGAATCCTTCCAGGATTCTGTGGAGAATCCTTCCAGGATTCTGTGGAGAATCCTTCCAGGATTCTGTGGAGAATCCTTCCAGGATTCTGTGGAGAATCCTTCCAGGATTCTGTGGAGAATCCTTCCAGGATTCTGTGGAGAATCCTTCCAGGATTCTGTGGAGAATCCTTCCAGGATTCTGTGGAGAATCCTTCCAGGATTCTGTGGAGAATCCTTCCAGGATTCTGTGGAGAATCCTTCCAGGATTCTGTGGAGAATCCTTCCAGGATTCTGTGGAGAATCCTTCCAGGATTCTGTGGAGAATCCTTCCAGGATTCTGTGGAGAATCCTTCCAGGATTCTGTGGAGAATCCTTCCAGGATTCTGTGGAGAATCCTTCCAGGATTCTGTGGAGAATCCTTCCAGGATTCTGTGGAGAATCCTTCCAGGATTCTGTGGAGAATCCTTCCAGGATTCTGTGGAGAATCCTTCCAGGATTCTGTGGAGAATCCTTCCAGGATTCTGTGGAGAATCCTTCCAGGATTCTGTGGAGAATCCTTCCAGGATTCTGTGGAGAATCCTCCCAGGATTCTGTGGAGAATCCTCCCAGGATTCTGTGGAGAATCCTCCCAGGATTCTGTGGAGAATCCTCCCAGGATTCTGTGGAGAATCCTCCCAGGATTCTGTGGAGAATCCTCCCAGGATTCTGTGGAGAATCCTCCCAGGATTCTGTGGAGAATCCTCCCAGGATTCTGTGGAGAATCCTCCCAGGATTCTGTGGAGAATCCTCCCAGGATTCTGTGGAGAATCCTCCCAGGATTCTGTGGAGAATCCTCGCAGGATTCTGTGGAGAATCCTTCCGGGATTCTGTGGAGAATCCTCCCAGGATTCTGTGGAGAATCCTCCCAGGATTCTGTGGAGAATCCTCCCAGGATTCTGTGGAGAATCCTTCCGGGATTCTGTGAAGAATCCTTCCAGGTTTCTGTGGAGAATTCTCCCGGGATTGTGTAGAGAATCCTCCCAGGATTCTGTGAAAAATCTATCCAGGACTCTGTGGAGAATCCATCCAAATTATTTAATAAAGTGCCTCTGAAAAAAAAATAAGGATAAAATTAAGCGCAGTGCGGCCTGACATAGTTTTTTTTATCGATGGTCACACGCTTTGTAGGTCACAGTCCAACTGAAAAAAAGACCTTCCTAAATTAACCTTAGTCACATCCTTTGCTATGGTGGATGGGCTGTTTAGGCTGCCGCAGTGCCACCTGGAGCGTTTATCGCTTCATCCGTCGCCATCGTCACCTTTACCTAGTGCATTCGCCAACAACAACGGCTGTAACGTGATGGCCCGGTTGACATTGTCAGCGGACGAATCGGTCGTAAGAAAACGTGACAGTTAGGCGAGAGGGCGACAAAAAGTTGACACTTGACTTCTGGTACAAACGACGACAAAATGCTTTCAAAGGCTAATCCTTGAAGTAAAAATATTCAAAATCAAGTTTCCCAATTTCGAGCGTTTCTTTAGGACTTTTATGTTTGTTCAAAAGCTCTATCTGATGCGATTCTGTTGTCGTGGGATCCTAGCCCTTTGCCCCATTAAAACAAATCACCGCATAATTTTACGATATCAACTTCTAATGCAGCTTTTCGTTTCACAAGAATATATGAAGAACCGCCATCAAACCGGCGGAGGCGAACACATCCCGAAGCTCACATCTCATAAAATATTCTCACACAAACCTATCAAGATACGTAAGCCGGATACGTGATCGCATTTCCCATCAACTCGCCGTTCGGTTCCATCGCTTGACGGGTGCGCCGACCATCGTCGTGGTGCACTTCTTCGGGGTACCACCATCGCCGCCGCCCACCCATGCATCATTCATGTTTCCCACGGGGCAACAACGCTTTCGGTGGAAAAGCATAATGATGTGGAAAATTTTCCGAATGTATGGCATATTTCCAGCCAGCAGCAGCAGTACCTACTTTCATCGTCGCACCGCGCGCACATAGCTATCGAACCAAGCGATTCGGTTCCTCCTTTTCGGAATACCAAATGAGACATGTCAGGCGGGTAGGAACCGGGTAAAAGCCATCACTTGTACTTCATGGAAAGACGTGAAGAGAAACATTTTCTTCCGAGGCCAAGTAGATCGTTCGGTGCAAATGTGTATCTCGATGGCGGAATATCTTGTGGGAAATTTGCTCCTTCAGCATACACGACTATGAGCAATAGAACGGCAGTTTAAACGATGGGGGCGTGTCGAATTGTTCATGGTGGGTGGTGGAACGCTGTTGATCGTTTTTCTAGCTACTCTAGCTGCTGCTGTAAGCGGCGGCTGTCTACGTGTAACGAAAATTGATGTGACATTATCGATAGTGTAAGGTGATAAGAAACGAAACGACAGGGCAATAATGCTGAACGGATGATTGACTATCTTGGATGAAAATAAACTTGGAAAGACATTTATTGGATGAAAGTAACAATGTAGTTGTACAGTAACTGCTAGAATGAAGAGGGTTCAGAAGACTAAAAAGACTAAGAAGACTAAGAAGACAGAAGACTAAAAAGACTAAGAAGACTAAGAAGACTAAGAAGACTAAGAAGACTAAGAAGACTAAGAAGACTAAGAAGACTAAGAAGACTAAGAAGACTAAGAAGACTAAGAAGACTAAGAAGACTAAGAAGACTAAGAAGACTAAGAAGACTAAGAAGACTAAGAAGACTAAGAAGACTAAGAAGACTAAGAAGACTAAGAAGACTAAGAAGACTAAGAAGACTAAGAAGACTAAGAAGACTAAGAAGACTAAGAAGACTAAGAAGACTAAGAAGACTAAGAAGACTAAGAAGACTAAGAAGACTAAGAAGGAAATTCCAAAATTCCAAAATTTAAAAGTTCCAATAAGTATTGCAACTAATGTTCTAAGATCATTTACGATAATTGCCGTTAACGAGTTCTGTTATCTGTTCAACAGATGGCAGCCATCTGGAACAGAGTCGCTCGCTAGAGAAACGTTACGATCTATGCAAACAGTTTAATTCCAACCGGCGTGGTTCGATCCAGCTTCGTTATGCAAATGGTGACTCTGCTGGCTACCTTCTGTTTGGCGATGGGCGCATCCCATGGCCAAAACTGCCCTTGCAGCGTTAGTGTTGGGACACAGCCCGCACCGGAAGCTGCCCAAATCCGTTTGTTTTCGCCGTACAGCCGTCCGATGTTTTACAGACCCTGGTTTCCAGCAGCAACAACTGTATCGACGACCTTCAACACAGGTCTGGGTGAAACTTTGCAAGTTATAACTTCTACTGGAGCCAAGGTGACCATCGGTTGAAATGAAAAACTTATGTATTTTATCTGAATAAATTATAACTGCAAATCGTAGTTCCCCAATCTGAAGAGTGGCACTTGATTTCGAAAAAAAAACTCACTTTTACGATAATGTATGAGGGATCTGCATAGAATCCTGCAAGGATCCCAGAAAGATTCTCCAAATAATCCTGGAAGAATTCTCCCCAGAATCCTGGAAGGACTCTCCACAGAACCTTGGAAGGATTCTCCACAGAATCCTGGGGGGATTCTCCACAGAATCCTGGGAGGATTCTCCACAGAATCCTGGGAGGATTCTCCACAGAATCCTGGGAGGATTCTCCACAGAATCCTGGGAGGATTCTCCACAGAATCCTGGGAGGATTCTCCACAGAATCCTGGGAGGATTCTCCACAGAATCCTGGGAGGATTCTCCACAGAATCCTGGGAGGATTCTCCACAGAATCCTGGGAGGATTCTCCACAGAATCCTGGGAGGATTCTCCACAGAATCCTGGGAGGATTCTCCACAGAATCCTGGGAGGATTCTCCACAGAATCCTGGGAGGATTCTCCACAGAATCCTGGGAGGATTCTCCACAGAATCCTGGGAGGATTCTCCACAGAATCCTGGGAGGATTCTCCACAGAATCCTGGGAGGATTCTCCACAGAATTCTGGGAGGATTCTCCACAGAATCCTGGGAGGATTCTCCACAGAATCCTGGGAGGATTCTCCACAGAATCCTGGGAGGATTCTCCACAGAATCCTGGGAGGATTCTCCACAGAATCCTGGGAGGATTCTCCACAGAATCCTGGGAGGATTCTCCACAGAATCCTGGGAGGATTCTCCACAGAATCCTGGGAGGATTCTCCACAGAATCCTGGGAGGATTCTCCACAGAATCCTGGGAGGATTCTCCACAGAATCCTGGGAGGATTCTCCACAGAATCCTGGGAGGATTCTCCACAGAATCCTGGGAGGATTCTCCACAGAATCCTGGGAGGATTCTGCACAGAATCCTGGGAGGATTCTCCACAGAATCCTGGGAGGATTCTCCACAGAATCCTGGGAGGATTCTCCACAGAATCCTGGGAGGATTCTCCACAGAATCCTGGGAGGATTCTCCACAGAATCCTGGGAGGATTCTCCACAGAATCCTGGGAGGATTCTCCACAGAATCCTGGGAGGATTCTCCACAGAATCCTGGGAGGATTCTCCACAGAATCCTGGGAGGATTCTCCACAGAATCCTGGGAGGATTCTCCACAGAATCCTGGGAGGATTCTCCACAGAATCCTGGGAGGATTCTCCACAGAATCCTGGGAGGATTCTCCACAGAATCCTGGGAGGATTCTCCACAGAATCCTGGGAGGATTCTCCACAGAATCCTGGGAGGATTCTCCACAGAATCCTGGGAGGATTCTCCACAGAATCCTGGGAGGATTCTCCACAGAATCCTGGGAGGATTCTCCACAGAATCCTGGGAGGATTCTCCACAGAATCCTGGGAGGATTCTCTACAGAATCCTGGGAGGATTCTCCACAGAATCCTGGGAGGATTCTCCACAGAATCCTGGGAGGATTCTCCACAGAATCCTGCGAGGATTCTCCACAGAACCCTGGAATAATTCTCCACAGAATCCTGGAAGGATTCTATACAGAATTCTGACCAGATTTTTCAAAGAATCCTGGGAGGATTCTCCACAGATTCCTGAGAGGATTCTCTTCAGAATACTGACTGTATTCTTCGCAATATCATGGGAAAATGCTCCACATAATCCTGACGGGATTCTTCATAGAACTCTAACCTCACAAAAAATATCAGCCAAGTGGAAAAGCTTTCGCCAATCCTCTGATTTTGTTTTTCTAAAGAATAATCATTTGAAATTGTCTAAATCCCCACATCCCAAAAGAAGGAAAATTCACTAGTCAACCGAACACAACCTCATTCTGCGAACCTATAGAAGGAGTCCATCTACAATGTTATTTTTGTTAACAAGCCGGCTGAATTACGCCAGGCATCCGGTGAAATACGTGGAAAATTTACTACCCCAAACCCTAATATAGTGTCCTCGTCATCAGAAGAGCCAACAACGACCGTCGAGCGGAATGAATTGGGTTATTTGCGAGAGAAAGCAAAAGATTGCGTGCGGTCCAAACGAGGGTAATCGGTGCGATATGCTGGTTTGTAGAAATTCCATCAAAAGGTCGCCGGAAATGCGTGTGTTTTTATGATTTTTTTAGGTGGTTTGACGGAGAATTGTAAGCGTCCGTTTCTGTCTGTCGTTCTCCACGATTGTGAAAGATCACGGAAAAATATGAAAAAAGGTAAAAAAAAATAAATAAATAATTCAAAAATAAAAACAAAAAAAATAAGAAAAGATCACGAAGAGACAAAAAGCTAATCGTCTGCGCATTCAAATCTCTAAAGTAAAATGATATACAAATCTCACTGGCTACTTGGTAGACTACTGAATTAAATGAAAAATATTTATAAAATAAAAAAATAAAAGAAAATAAAAAAAAGTGAAAAAGTTAAAATATGAAAAAGTAAAACAATGTTGAGAAAAGATCAAAATCGTTTCGGTTTGCCTTCTGGTTGTATTCGTCTCGGTAAAGTGATATTTGATTGATATTATTCCGATTCAACCAATGTATAAGCCATTTCAAATGAGAGCACTTACAACAATATTTAATCCGAGTCAGCAAATGCTGAGCTGGTAGTTTCCATACTACCTCTCTCCAACAAGGAAAATGCATCTCTCTTACATGTTCTTCTGCCTAGCTGAAGGCTCGCATGGTCGTCGTTTCCCCTTCTTCTCAATCTTGCTTTACATATGCGTTTCTGCATTCATGAAAATTCCCCAACTAATAGTTGAGAAAAAAAAGATTATCTCGTATCACATCGCTATCATCATCAGTAAATACATTGCTAGCGAAGGCCGAGAAGAGCTTCAGTTAGCCCGAAAAACGAGCAAAGTGGTTGTCAGTCTAATCCTTCTTTAGGAAAGGATGATTTCTCGAATCCGAGCAGAGCAGGGCAACGTAACTAGTATCACCAGCATACACCACAGCACTATGGTAGACGGGCATAAAGTAACGTGCAAAAATGCAGCACAAAAAAAAATCGGATTATTTATACGAGAACCGGAAGTGACATTTATATTTCGAACAGAAGCGTCTCATTTTGACCATGTATTGTCATGCGGTCAGATTTTTATGCTCTGGAAGGACGTTGTTGAATATCGTTTGCTGATTCGAGAATGCAAATTTGGTTCCCTTTCCGGTGGACAACAGTTTCCATGGCAAATAGGGTACTACAAAGTAATTGAAGCAGCGGAACAAAGGCGTGTGAAACGATACCAATCGACTGACTGAGCTGTGCATACCGTAGAAAGCTGGTTTAGTTTAGTAGCTGCAGATTATTGTAATTTGCACATATTTTTGCAATAAACCGTATAACGAGCATATGATCGTTTGAAAATGCAATAATTTACCTTCACGAGATGGTTATAACTGATTTGATATGAGTTGCAGCTGTGTGTTATGGTCTTTTACAAACCGAACTTTTTATGGCAAATATTACTTTTTTGTACTTTAGTATACAGTAAAAAAGAGAAAAATCATATCTTCTCAAACGTCAAGAATTACATGAAAGCATAGGATCAAACAACTGACAAAAACACCTGAAAATCAGCATATTAGATCACCATACGACCAGCAATTCGGTTGCTCAGAAAACCGGAAGATAAACAGACCAGAAATCTAGAAAAAGAGAAGTCCAGATAATCAGCATACCAGATGACTAAGAGACTTGAAGACCAGTAGATCAAGAGACCAGAAAGCTCACATCAGAAAGACCATGAGACTAGAAAAGACTAGAAAACTAGTTGAACAAAAGACCAGAAATCAGAAATCAACTCAGAATACTGAAGACTAGAAGATTAGAAGGTCAGCAGCTCAGAAGAGCAGAAGAAATAAAAAATAAAAAAGACGGAAAGAGCCGAACCAGCTCAGGGCAGAAAGTCTCAAAAATAAAGGAAAAAAAAGACGGAAGGTCATAAGATCAGTAGACCAATAACTGAGATAACCACAAGATCGGAAGACCGAGAAAAAACAAACAACTAAGAGGTCAAATGTCCACATGAAGTCCTGATAAGTCGAACACCGGAGGACTACAAGACCGAAGGCCCAGAAGCCCATAATGACCAGAAGATCAGAAGACAAGAAAACAAACAGGAAATTGGATGACTATAAGACCGATAGACGAGAAGACCAGAAGAACATATGACCAGATGACCAAAGAATCAAAAGTTCAGAAGTCCAGAAGAACTCACAACCAGAAGACATGAAGAACATATGACTGGAACATCAGAAGACCAATAAACCGGAAGACTAGAAGACTAAAAGAACAGAAGTTCAGATGACCAGAAGGTTAGAAGACCAAAATGTTAGCATTACGTCAAATTGACTTCTATACAATTTGCACTGTCGTAACTCTTATGACATTTGCGTTGCTTGGGATAAGACCAGAAAGCCATGAAGATCAAAAGATAAGATGGTCAGAAACCCAGAAGAGTAGAAGACAGAAAGACCCAGAAGCCCGAATGACCAAGATCAGAAGATAAGAAAACAAGAACACAGAAAAATAGCGGAAGATCAGAAGAAAAGAAAACAAACAGGAAATATGAAGGCTAGAAAACCGATAGACGGCACTAGAGAATCAAAAAATCAGATTTTCAGAGAAACTCCTGAGGACTGGAAGATCAGAAGACCAATAGACCAGAAGACTAGAAAACTAGAATGACAGGCGACCACATGACCAGAAGGTTAGAAGACCAATAAAAAACTCAAAGACCGCACATCAGAAGGCAAAAACTTCATAAGGGTAGAAGATCACAACACCGGAAGATTGAAAGATCAGAAGACCAGAAGATCAGAATACTTGCAATCCAGAAGATCAGAAAACCTGAAGAGTGAAAAGACAAGGAGCCCAGATGATGATCAAGAAACAAAAATACAAGAACGTTAAGGACCAGATCATCAGAAGATCAAATCACCAGACAACCATAACGGCAGAGAATCAAGGGATGAGAACAGCAGAAAACAAAGGAGCTAGAAGACTAGAAGGTCAGAAGGTCAAAATGTCAGTTTATCAGAAGACTAGAGCATCATAACATCAGTGGGCCAGAAGACCTTATTACATGATAATCTTTCGACCAAGAAGTTCAACAAGAAGTTCATAATTTGGAAGCACTAGAAATTCAGACAACCAAAAGCCAATGAAAATCACAAGGTCAGAAAACCAGAAAACGACAAGGTCAGAAAAGCACAAGCTCAAAAGACAACACAAATCAGAAGACAAGGAGGCCAAGAAACCAGAAAATTGATAAACCACAATACCAGCGGAGTAGAACACCAAAAGATAGGAAAACTAGAAGCCCGGAGGATCAGAAGACTTGTAGAGCATATGACTGGTAAACCAGAAGTCTGGACTGCCGTTCTATGTATAATTGTCCCTTGTAGATAAGGATTTCCATAGATCAAGGGACAACTATGCTTAGAACGGCAGTAGAAGACTAGAAGGTCAAATGACTAGAAGACAAAGAAAAAACTGACGACCAATGATCCAGATTACAAAAAGTTTATAAGACCAGAAGACCAGAAAACCGGAAAATTAAAAAAAAAACGCAGAAGACCATCAGAACACAAGAATAGCGGAAAAAAAACAGAGAATTAGAAGACTTATAATCCGGAATGCCAGAAAAATTGAGGAGTTAAAACTTAAAAACAAGAAGACCAGAAGACAACAAGACAAGAAAATCAGTCGAGAAGACCAGAAGGTCAAAAGATCAATTGTTCAGATGACTTAAGAACCAGAATATATAAACCAGAAGGCCTTAAGCCAGTAACAAATTTAGGTCACGAGGACAGATGACCAGAAGACCAGAAGAGCGTATGACTAGAAGACCAACAGTCCAAATATCCAGATTATGGGAAGATGAAATGATCAGAATACTTGTTAATTAGAATATCAGAAGACTCGGAAAAATACTGAAAGTGTGATGAGAAAAATGATGATGAGAGAAATTACGAGCTTCGGTAGGTGATTCACAAAAATATGTAGGTAGCTATTAATTACTGTATTACAACAGATGGCAGTCATCTGGATCCCTGTGAACAGATTTTTTTTTTCATTTCCAGAAACAGTACAGTTGCGATCTCTTCAGCTTCCGATTCAACCATCATGATGCGCCTAGCAATTCTACTAGGAGCCTTCTTCTTGGCGACGAATAAGACACAAGGCCAAAACTACTTTTGCGTGATGCCATGGTGCAGGACAGTTGCAGGGCCCATCTCAACCAAACCGCAATCTAACGGCGCCCGATCCGGATTATATTCGTGGTATACGCCGGCAATCAATACTGTACCACAGCAGCCAACTCAACATAATTACAACCGACAGGGTACTCCGGTATATGTTTACGATCCGCATAGCCAGCAGTCCTTCCAAACGGTGCTCCCATCAACTCATGGTATAAAAATAGTTATCAACTGAGGCTAGTAGATTCTAAAATAAAGCAAGACGTCAAAGGTAGCAATCGGAGTCAATGGTTAACGTATTCGTCATCTTCGGTTGCTGTTTACAGAACTCTCAGTCTATATAAATATCAATAAAATAGGAAAAAAATTCACGAACTTTAAAAACGGAGTGTGATTGAAAGTCTAAATAATTTAAAAAAGTTCTTACATGATTGCGAATAGAATCCTGACAATGTATTATGTAAATTCTGTGGATAACCCACGCAGGATTCTGTGCAGAATCCTTTCTGGATGCTGTTGGGAAACCTTCCAGGATTCTGTGGAGAATTCCTTCAGGATCTTGTGGAGAATCCTTCTAGGATTCTGTGGAAATCTGTACAGGATAGCATGGAGAATCCTTGTAAAATTCTGTGGAGAACCCTTTAAGGATTCTGTGGGGAATCCTACCAGGATTATGTGGCGAACCCTCTCCAAATTCAATGGAGAATCTTCTCCGGATTCTGAGGAGAATATTCTAAGGATTCTGTGGAGAATCCTTTCAGAATCATAAGGCGAATCTCTTCAGGATTCTGTGGAGAAACCTCTCGGGATTCTGTGGAGAATCCTTTCGGGATTCTGTGGAGAATCCTCTCGGGATTCTGTGGAGAATCCTCTCGCGATTCTGTGGAGAATCCTCTCGCGATTCTGTGAAGAATCCTCTCGCGATTCTGTGGAGAATCCACTCGGGATTCTGTGGAGGATCCTCGTGGGATTCTGTGGCGAATCCTCTCAGGATTCTGTGGAGAATCCTCTCGCGTTTTTGTGGAGAATCCACTAATGATTCTTTGGAAAATCCTTTTGAGATTCTGTGGAGAATCCTCTCGGGATTCTGTGAAGCATCCTCTCGAGATTCTGCGGAGAATCCTCTCGGGATTCTGCGGAGTATCCTTTCGGGATTCTGTGAAGAATCTCCACGGAAATCTGTGGAGAATCCTCTCGGGATTCTGTGGAGAATCCTCTACGGATTCTGTGGAGAATCCTCTACGGATTCTGTGGAGAATCCTCTACGGATTCTGTGGAGAATCCTCTACGGATTCTGTGGAGAATCCACTCGGGATTCTGTGGAGAATCCTCTCGGGATTCTGAGAAGAATTCTCTTGGGATTCTGTGGAGAATTCTCTCGGAATTCTGTGGAGAATTTTCTCGGGTTTCAGTGGAAAATCCTTCCAATATTATGTGGAGAATCCATCCAAGATTCGGTGGAGAATGCTTCCGAGATTCTGTTGAGAATCCTTCCACGATTCTGTGAAGAATCCTCTCAGGATTATATGGAGGAACCCTCTCAGGATTATGTAGAGAATGCTCTCAGGTTTCTGTGGAGAATCCTCTTAGGACCCCGTAAAGAACCCTCTCAGGATTCTGTGGAGAATTCTTCCAGGATTCAGTGGAGAATCCTTCCAGGATTCAGTGGAGAATCCTTCCAGAATTCTGTGGAGAATCCTCTCGGGATTCTGTGGAGAATCCTCTGAGGATTTTGTGGAGAATCCTCTGAGGACTCTGTGGAGAATCCTCTGAGAATTCTGTGGAGAATCCTCTCAGGATTCTGTGGAGAATCCTCTCAGGTTTCTGTGGAGAATCCTCTCGGGATACTGTGGAGAATCCTCTCGGGATTCTGTGGAGAATCCTCTCGGGGTACTGTGGAGAATCCTCTCGGGATTCTGTGGAGAATCCTCTCGGGATTCTGTGGAGAATCCTCTCGGGACTCTGTGGAGAATCCTTTCAGGAATCTATGGAAAATCCTCTCGGGATTCTGTGGAGAATACTCTCGGGATTCTGTGGAGAATCCTCTCGGGATTCTGTGGAGAATACTTTCGGGATTCTGTGGAGAATCCTCTCGGGATAACGTGGAGAATTCTCTCGGGATTCTGTAAAGAATCCCCTTCGAATTCAATGGAGAATCCTCTCGGAATTCTGAAAAGAATCCTATCGGGATACTGAGGAGCATCCTCTCGAGATTCTGTGGAGAATCCTCTCTGGATTCTGTGGAAAATCCTCTCTGGATTCTGTGGAAAATCCTCTCTGGATTCTGTGGAAAATCTTCTCTGGATTCTGGAGAACCCTCTCGGGATTCTGGGGAGAATCCTCTCGGGATTCTGTGGAGAATCCTCTCGGGATTCTGTGGAGAATCCTCTCGAGATTCTGTGGAGAATCCTCTCGGGATTCTGTGTAGAATCCTCTCAGGATTCTGTGGAGAATTCTCTCGGAATCTTCTCAGAATTCTGTGAAGAATCCTCTTAGGATCCAGTGGAAAATCCTCACAGGATTCTGTGAAGAATCATTTCAGGATTCTATGGAAATTCTTCGAAGACTTTTGTGGAGAATCCTCATAGGATCCTTTGCAGAATCCTCTCAGGATTTTATGAAAAATTCTCACAGGTTTTTGTGAACAATCTTTTCAGTACTCTGTGGAGAATACTCACAGGATTCTGTGGAGAATAAGGATTGTTATTATTCTGTGAGGAATCCTCTTAGGACTTTGTGAAGATTTCTCTCAGGATTGTGTGGAGAATCCTCTCGGGATTCTGTGGAAATCCTCTCGGGATTCTGAGGAATAAAGAATAAGGATTGTAAAGATTCTGTGGTGAATCCTCTAAGGATTTTGAGAAGGTTTTTCTCAGGATTCTATGGAGAAACCTCTCAGGATTCCGTGGAAAATCCTCTCGGGATTCTGTGGAGAATCCTCTCAGTATTCTGTGGAGAATCCTCTCAGTATTCTGTGGAAAATCCTCTCGAGTTTCTGTGAGGATTCCTTTCGGGATTTTGTGGAGAATCCTCTCGAGATTCTGTGGAGAATCCTCTCGGGATTCTGTGAAGAATCCTCTCGGGGTTCTGTGGAGAATCCTCTCGGGATTCTGTGAAGAATCCTCTCGAGGTTCTGTGGAGAATCCTCTCGGGTTTCTGAGAAGAATCCTCTCTAGATTCTGTGGAGAATCCTCTCGGGATTCTGTGGAGAATCCTCTCGGGATTCTGTGAAGAATCCTCTCGGGATTCTGTGGAGAATCCTCTCGGGGTTCTGTGGAGAATCCTCTCGGGATTCTGTAGAGAATCCTCTCGGGATTCTGTGGAGAATCCTCGCGGGATTCTGTGGAGAATCCTCGCGGGATTCTGTGGAGAATCCTCGCGGGATTCTGAGGAGAATCCTCGCGGAATTCTGAGGAGAATCCTCGCGGGATTCTGTGGAGAATCCTCGCGGGATTCTGTGGAGAATCCTCGCGGGATTCTGAGGAGAATCCTCGCGGAATTCTGAGGAGAATCCTCGCGGGATTCTGAGGAGAATCCTCGCGGGATTCTGAGGAGAATCCTCTCGGGATTCTGAGGAGAATCCTCTTGGGATTCTGTAGAGAATCCTCTCGGGATTCTGTGGAGAATCCTCGCGGGATTCTGTGGAGAATCCTCGCGGGATTCTGTGGAGAATCCTCGCGGGATTCTGTGGGGAATCCACGCGGGATTCTGAGGAGAATCCTCGCGGAATTCTGAGGAGAATCCTCGCGGGATTCTGAGGAGAATCCTCGCGGGATTCTGAGGAGAATCCTCGCGGGATTCTGAGGAGAATCCTCGCGGGATTCTGAGGAGAATCCTCGCGGGATTCTGTGGAGAATCCTCCCGGGATTCTGTGGAGAATCCTCCCGGGATTCTGTGGAGAATCCTCGCGGGATTCTGTGGAGAATCCTCGCGGGATTCTGTGGAGAATACTCGCGGGATTCTGTGGAGAATCCTCGCGGGATTCTGTGGAAAATCCTCGCGGGATTCTGAGGAGAATCCTCGCGGGATTCTGTGGAGAATCCTCGCGGGATTCTGTGGAGAATCCTCGCGGGATTCTGTGGAGAATCCTCGCGGGATTCTGAGGAGAATCCTCGCGGAATTCTGAGGAGAATCCTCGCGGGATTCTGAGGAGAATCCTCGCGGGATTCTGAGGAGAAACCTCGCGGAATTCTGAGGAGAATCCTCGCGGGATTCTGGGGAGAATCCTCGCGGGATTCTGTGGAGAATACTCTCGGGATTCTGTGAAGAATCCTGAGATTCTGTGGAGAATCCTGGGATACTGTGGAGAATGCTCGCAGGTTTCGGTGGAAAATCCTCTCGAGGAACAATCCTCTCAGGGTGCTGTGGAGATTCCTTGCAGGAATGTTAGGAGAACCCTTCCAGGATTCTGGTGAGAATCCTTGCAGGATTCTGGTGAGAATCCTTGCAGGATTCTGGTGAGAATCCTTGCAGGATTCTGGTTAGAATCCTTCCAGGATTCTGGTGAGAATCCTTCCAGGATTCTGGTGAGAATCCTTCCAGGATTCTGGTGAGAATCCTTCCAGGATTCTGGTGAGAAACCATCCAGGATTCTGGTGAGAATCCTTCCAGGATTCTAGTGAGAATCCTTCCAGGATTCTGGTGAGAATCCTTCCAGGATTCTGGTGAGAATCCTTCCAGGATTCTGGTGAGAATCCTTCCAGGATTCTGGTGAGAATCCTTCCAGGATTCTGGTGAGAATCCTTCCAGGATTCTGGTGAGAATCCTCGCGGGATTCTGTGGAGAATCCTCGCGGGATTCTGTAGAGAAACCTTGCAGGATTCTGGTGAGAATCCTTGCAGGATTCTGGTGAGAATCCTTGCAGGATTCTGGTGAGAATCCTTGCAGGATTCTGGTGAGAATCCTTGCAGGATTCTGGTGAGAATCCTTGCAGGATTCTGGTGAGAATCCTTGCAGGATTCTGGTGAGAATCCTTGCAGGATTCTGGTGAGAATCCTTGCAGGATTCTGGTGAGAATCCTTGCAGGATTCTGGTGAGAATCCTTGCAGGATTCTGGTGAGAATCCTTGCAGGATTCTGGTGAGAATCCTTGCAGGATTCTGGTGAGAATCCTTGCAGGATTCTGGTGAGAATCCTTGCAGGATTCTGGTGAGAATCCTTGCAGGATTCTGATGAGAATCCTTGCAGGATTCTGATGAGAATCCTTGCAGGATTCTGATGAGAATCCTTGCAGGATTCTGATGAGAATCCTTGCAGGATTCTGGTGAGAATCCTTGCAGGATTCTGGTGAGAATCCTTGCAGGATTCTGGTGAGAATCCTTGCAGGATTCTGGTGAGAATCCTTGCAGGATTCTGGTGAGAATCCTTGCAGGATTCTGGTGAGAATCCTTGCAGGATTCTGGTGAGAATCCTTGCAGGATTCTGGTGAGAATCCTTGCAGGATTCTGGTGAGAATCCTTGCAGGATTCTGGTGAGAATCCTTGCAGGATTCTGGTGAGAATCCTTGCAGGATTCTGGTGAGAATCCTTGCAGGATTCTGGTGAGAATCCTTGCAGGATTCTGGTGCGAAACCTTGCAGGATTCTGGTGAGAATCCTTGCAGGATTCTGGTGAGAATCCTTGCAGGATTCTGGTGAGAATCCTTGCAGGATTCTGGTGAGAATCCTTGCAGGATTCTGGTGAGAATCTTTGCAGGATTCTGGTGTGAATCCTTCCAGGATTCTGGTGAGAATCCTTCCAGGATTCTGGTGAGAATCCTTCCAGGATTCTGGTGAGAATCCTTCCAGGATTCTGGTGAGAATCCTTCCAGGATTCTGGTGAGAATCCTTCCAGGATTCTGGTGAGAATCCTTCCAGGATTCTGGTGAGAATCCTTCCAGGATTCTGGTGAGAATCCTTCCAGGATTCTGGTGAGAATCCTTCCAGGATTCTGGTGAGAATCCTTCCAGGATTCTGGTGAGAATCCTTCCAGGATTCTGGTGAGAATCCTTCCAGGATTCTGGTGAGAATCCTTCCAGGATTCTGGTGAGAATCCTTCCAGGATTCTGGTGAGAATCCTTCCAGGATTCTGGTGAGAATCCTTCCAGGATTCTGGTGAGAATCCTTCCAGGATTCTGGTGAGAATCCTTCCAGGATTCTGGTGAGAATCCTTCCAGGATTCTGGTGAGAATCCTTCCAGGATTCTGGTGAGAATCCTTCCAGGATTCTGGTGAGAATCCTTCCAGGATTCTGGTGAGAATCCTTCCAGGATTCTGGTGAGAATCCTTCCAGGATTCTGGTGAGAATCCTTCCAGGATTCTGGTGAGAATCCTTCCAGGATTCTGGTGAGAATCCTTCCAGGATTCTGGTGAGAATCCTTCCAGGATTCTGGTGAGAATCCTTCCAGGATTCTGGTGAGAATCCTTCCAGGATTCTGGTGAGAATCCTTCCAGGATTCTGGTGAGAATCCTTCCAGGATTCTGGTGAGAATCCTTCCAGGATTCTGGTGAGAATCCATCCAGGATTCTGGTGAGAATCCTTCCAGGATTCTGGTGAGAATCCATCCAGGATTCTGGTGAGAATCCTTCCAGGATTCTGGTGAGAATCCTTCCAGGATTCTGGTGAGAATCCTTCCAGGATTCTGGTGAGAATCCTTCCAGGATTCTGGTGAGAATCCTTCCAGGATTCTGGTGAGAATCCTTCCAGGATTCTGGTGAGAATCCTTCCAGGATTCTGGTGAGAATCCTTCCAGGATTCTGGTGAGAATCCTTCCAGGATTCTGGTGAGAATCCTTCCAGGATTCTGGTGAGAATCCTTCCAGGATTCTGGTGAGAATCCTTCCAGGATTCTGGTGAGAATCCTTCCAGGATTCTGGTGAGAATCCTTCCAGGATTCTGGTGAGAATCCTTCCAGGATTCTGGTGAGAATCCATCCAGGATTCTGGTGAGAATCCTTCCAGGATTCTGGTGAGAATCCTTCCAGGATTCTGGTGAGAATCCTTCCAGGATTCTGGTGAGAATCCTTCCAGGATTCTGGTGAGAATCCTTCCAGGATTCTGGTGAGAATCCTTCCAGGATTCTGGTGAGAATCCTTCCAGGATTCTGGTGAGAATCCTTCCAGGATTCTGGTGAGAATCCTTCCAGGATTCTGGTGAGAATCCTTCCAGGATTCTGGTGAGAATCCTTCCAGGATTCGGGTGAGAATCCTTATAGGAATTTGGTGAAATTCACCAGTTTCTTCAGAGGAACCTGTGAGAATTTTTCATGAAACTTTGCGGATTATTAACAGAATTTTTTGTGGATTTACTTGGAAATGGGAACTACAAAATGCTTTAAGAATATTTCAACTATCTCAATCAATGTGCTTTCCTGAGTCCCCGCTTGAATCAATTACCATCCATCAGGCCTTAAATGGCACACACTGTAGCGTTCGCCATCGTACAATTTCAATTTACATTTGTTGGTTAGTTTACGTCAACCAGAAAACCGCTTAACCCGCCACAGGAAACCGAAGTGTCATTCTCATAAAACATGTGTCCCATATTTGGGAGAGACCGTCTGACGGAAATGACATGCCAAGTGCATATCCAGCCACCCACCAACAGTGGATCAGTTCCATTAGCTTCCCCTGTATCCTCCTTCATCATCCACCCTCTCTCAATCGTCGTTCACTTCAGCTTTTTAGACCGAAACTGTTTGAACGGGAGCTTTATGAAATTTTGACTCTCCCTCGATGCCCTGGAGCGATCCACAGCGAGCACATCAGAGACCGGTGAGGAAGCTGACGGGTGCCAGGAGCAGCGCAGAATAGTGATGGAAACTGAAATAGATAATCGCTTTTTATCTACCGATGTGGCCCCTAGAGGGGATTTTCCGAATTCCACAACGACACCACCATCGACCAGGATTCGACAACGGTCGTCCAAGTTGGACCAACTTCACGACTGACTGCACTCACAATACAGTCCGAAATAGAGATTTATGGACACGTATTTACTTTTATTGTTGGGAAATTCTATTTTGCTGTTGCTGTCCCGAGCTCCCGAGTTGTGCTGCCGAATTGCGACAACGTGCGAAATCGTGTCGTGGGAGAGGGGTGGCAGGACCAGGAAATGGCCACCCGACTACTATAACAATTCGATGATTTATGGGGGAGGAATGCGTGGGGTCCTCCTCTCAAGGGGATAAAATAGAGCAGCCCGGGACATTTTGCGGTCCAGGAGATTTGAGGATGACCACCCGACCCGACAACCCAGATGGATTACCCTTCTAGATTCAATTGTGGTTGGAAAGTGCTTGATTGCTATTGTATAGGGAATAAAACGACGAGAGACAGAGAGAAAGACGGTGCAAATTGTGCAATTGTTTGGGCAAATTTCGACCGAGTTCTTCGGCGTTGAATGGGATTTATGGTGTGGAACGAAATGCAGCTTCGTGGAAACAGCACTTACCTGTTGGTGGAATAAAGGCAAAGATGATCTTCCAGAACAGGGTGAGGAAATGCATGATGTAGTCGGAACAACTTGGGGACGGTTCCTCCTCGCCTTCGTTCTCGCCATCGTCGTCTCCTGGAAGCGAATTAAAGAAGATATGTAGTTGGGCAAGGTTTAATTTTGCAATAATATCGTGACAATATAACGAGTGAAGAACCCCAGCATAATACCAGGACAATACTTAAACAGTAATTAAGAACGATCTAGTCGGATTCAATAAGAAAGCCCATCGGGACTTCCAACAGGATTCTGTGGAGAATCTTCTCTGGATTCTGTGGAGAATCTTCCCCGGATTCTGTGGAGAATATTCTCCTGATTCTGTGAAAAGTGCTCTCAGGATATAGTAAAGAATCCTCTCCAGAATTCGTAGAGAATCCTCTCCAGATTTCGTGGAGAATGCTGTCCGGATTCTTTGGAAAAATCTTTCCGGATTCTGTGGAGAATCCCGTCAGGATTCTGTGGAGAATCCCGTCCGGATTCTGTGGAGAATCCCGTCAGGATTCTGTGGAGAATCCCGTCAGGATTGTGTGGAGAATTCCGTCAGGATTCTGTATAGAATCCCGTCAGGATTCTGCGGAGAATCCCGTCAGGATTCTGCGGAGAATCCCGTCAGGATTCTGCGGAGAATCCCGTCAGGATTCTGTGGAGAATCCCGTCAGGATTCTGTGGAGAATCCCGTCAGGATTCTGTGGAGAATCCCGTTGGGATTCTGTGGGGAATCCCGTTGGGATTCTGTGGAGAATCCCGTTGGGATTCTGTGGAGAATCCCGTTGGGATTCTGTGGAGAATCCCGTTGGGATTCTGTGGAGAATCCCGTTGGGATTCTGTGGAGAATCCCGTTGGGATTCTGTGGAGAATCCCGTTAGGATTCTGTGGAGAATCCCGTTAGGATTCTGTGGAGAATCCCGTTGGGATTCTGTGGAGAATCCCGTTGGGATTCTGTGGAGAATCCCGTTGGGATTCTGTGGAGAATCCCGATGAGATTCTGTGGAGAATCCCGTTGGGATTCTGTGGAGAATCCCGTTGGGATTCTGTGGAGAATCCCGTTGGGATTCTGTGGAGAATCCCGTTGGGATTCTGTGGAGAATCCCGTTGGGATTCTGTGGAGAATCCCGTTGGGATTCTGTGGAGAATCCCGTTGGGATTCTGTGGAGAATCCCGTTGGGATTCTGTGGAGAATCCCGTTGGGATTCTGTGGAGAATCCCGTTGGGATTCTGTGGAGAATCCCGTTGGGATTCTGTGGAGAATCCCGTTGGGATTCTGTGGAGAATCCCGTTGGGATTCTGTGGAGAATCCCGTTGGGATTCTGTGGAGAATCCCGTTGGGATTCTGTGGAGAATCCCGTTGGGATTCTGTGGAGAATCCCGTTGGGATTCTGTGGAGAATCCCGTTGGGATTCTGTGGAGAATCCCGTTGGGATTCTGTGGAGAATCCCGTTGGGATTCTGTGGAGAATCCCGTTGGGATTCTGTGGAGAATCCCGTTGGGATTCTGTGGAGAATCCCGTTGGGATTCTGTGGAGAATCCCGTTGGGATTCTGTGGAGAATCCCGTTGGGATTCTGTGGAGAATCCCGTTGGGATTCTGTGGAGAATCCCGTTGGGATTCTGTGGAGAATCCCGTTGGGATTCTGTGGAGAATCCCGTTGGGATTCTGTGGAGAATCCCGTTGGGATTCTGTGGAGAATCCCGTTGGGATTCTGTGGAGAATCCCGTTGGGATTCTGTGGAGAATCCCGTTGGGATTCTGTGGAGAATCCCGTTGGGATTCTGTGGAGAATCCCGTTGGGATTCTGTGGAGAATCCCGTTGGGATTCTGTGGAGAATCCCGTTGGGATTCTGTGGAGAATCCCGTTGGGATTCTGTGGAGAATCCCGTCAGGATTCTGTGGAGAATCCCGTCAGGATTCTGTGGAGAATCCCGTCAGGATTCTGTGGAGAATCCCGTCAGGATTCTGTGGAGAATCCCGTCAGGATTCTGTGGAGAATCCCGTCAGGATTCTGTGGAGAATCCCGTCAGGATTCTGTGGAGAATCCCGTTGGGATTCTGTGGAGAATCCCGTCAGGATTCTGTGGAGAATCCCGTCAGGATTCTGTGGAGAATCCCGTCAGGATTCTGTGGAGAATCCCGTCAGGATTCTGTGGAGAATCCCGTCAGGATTCTGTGGAGAATCCCGTCAGGATTCTGTGGAGAATCCCGTCAGGATTCTGTGGAGAATCCCGTCAGGATTCTGTGGAGAATCCCGTCAGGATTCTGTGGAGAATCCCGTCAGGATTCTGTGGAGAATCCCGTCAGGATTCTGTGGAGAATCCCGTCAGGATTCTGTGGAGAATCCCGTCAGGATTCTGTGGAGAATCCCGTCAGGATTCTGTGGAGAATCCCGTCAGGATTCTGTGGAGAATCCCGTCAGGATTCTGTGGAGAATCCCGTCAGGATTCTGTGGAGAATCCCGTCAGGATTCTGTGGAGAATCCCGTCAGGATTCTGTGGAGAATCCCGTCAGGATTCTGTGGAGAATCCCGTCAGGATTCTGTGGAGAATCCCGTCAGGATTCTGTGGAGAATCCCGTCAGGATTCTGTGGAGAATCCCGTCAGGATTCTGTGGAGAATCCCGTCAGGATTCTGTGGAGAATCCCGTCAGGATTCTGTGGAGAATCCCGTCAGGATTCTGTGGAGAATCCCGTCAGGATTCTGTGGAGAATCCCGTCAGGATTCTGTGGAGAATCCCGTCAGGATTATGTGGAGAATCCCGTCAGGATTATGTGGAGAATCCCGTCAGGATTCTGTGGAGAATCCCGTCAGGATTCTGTGGAGAATCCCGTCAGGATTCTGTGGAGAATCCCGTCAGGATTCTGTGGAGAATCCCGTCAGGATTCTGTGGAGAATCCCGTCAGGATTCTGTGGAGAATCCCGTCAGGATTCTGTGGAGAATCCCGTCAGGATTCTGTGGAGAATCCCGTCAGGATTCTGTGGAGAATCCCGTCAGGATTCTGTGGAGAATCCCGTCAGGATTCTGTGGAGAATCCCATCAGGATTCTGTGGAGAATCCCGTCAGGATTCTGTGGAGAGTCCCGTCAGGATTCTGTGGAGAATCCCATCAGGATTCTGTGGAGAATCCCGTCAGGATTCTGTGGAGAATCCCGTCAGGATTCTGTGGAGAATCCCGTCAGGATTCTGTGGAGAGTCCCGTCAGGATTCTGTGGAGAATCCCGTCAGGATTCTGTGGAGAATCCCGTCAGGATTCTGTGGAGAATCCCGTCAGGATTCTGTGGAGAATCCCGTCAGGATTCTGTGGAGAATCCCGTCAGGATTCTGTGGAGAATCCCGTCAGGATTCTGTGGAGAATCCCGTCAGGATTCTGTGGAGAATCCCGTCAGGATTCTGTGGAGAATCCCGTCAGGATTCTGTGGAGAATCCCGTCAGGATTCTGTGGAGAATCCCGTCAGGATTCTGTGGAGAATCCCGTCAGGATTCTGTGGAGAATCCCGTCAGGATTCTGTGGAGAATCCCGTCAGGATTCTGTGGAGAATCCCGTCAGGATTCTGTGGAGAATCCCGTCAGGATTCTGTGGAGAATCCCGTCAGGATTCTGTGGAGAATCCCGTCAGGATTCTGGGGAGAATCCCGTTCAGATTCTGTGGTAAATCCCGTCAGGATTCTGTGGAGAATTCCGTTGGGGTTCTGTGGAGAAACCTGTTAGGATTTCGTGGAGAATCCCGTCAGGATACTGAGGAGAATCCCGTTGTGATTCTGTGAAGGATCTCGTCAGGATTCTGAGGAGAATCCCTACAGAATTCTGTTCGCTCCGAATTCTGTGGAGAGTTCGCTTCGGATTCTTTGGAAAACCCGCATCGAAAACTCTGTAGAATCCTTAATTGATTATTTAGAGAATCCGTACCGAATCCTGTGGAAAATCCGTACAGCATTCTGTGGAGAACCCGTTCCAAATTCTATGGAGAATCTGTTCTGGATTTGTAGAGTATTTTTTCTGAATTCTGTGGAGAATCCTTTCTGGATTCTGGGAAGAATCCTCTCTGAATTCTGTGACGAATCCATTTCAGAATCTGTGCAGAATTCTCTTCGGATTCTGTGGATAGTCCTTTCTGAGAATTTTTCTCGGATTCTGTAGCGAATGCTCCTGGACTTTGGAGAGATTCATTTCTGGACTCTGTTAAGAATCGGTGAATTTTTCCACAATTTCTTTGGATCATGATTCGAGTGTTCTGTAAAAGATTCTGTAGAGACTACTCAACGTACTCTATGGAGAGTGATTCCCAGATTATGTGGAGAACCCTCTCCGGATTCTGAGAAGAATCCTGCCCCGATTTTGTTGAAAATTCTTTTGTAAGAACAGATATAGATGACTTTATGATGGTATTGAGTAACACTACAAGAGAACTTACCGGCACTGACGGTGATCGCTTCGATGAACTGCTCCTTCCAGGACGAAGTTCCGATCAGGATGGAAGCATTTGCTCGTTGGACTAGCTTATCTACAGTGTTCTGTAACGAGAGAGAGAGAAAGATTCAGTGTTTAGTTTCGAAATTTGGACGACAGTGTTCTACAAGATTACAAAAACTCTGAAAGTTTCAGTTACGTTGACCTCGATTATTCCAAACGCGCCCAGATATAGCAGTCTCCAAAAACAAAGCCCGCGGATAATGACTTACGTATCGATGATGGGACTTATCAATCGCCAGCCACCCAGCACAGAATCGCGCGATAACAATAATGGAGAGCTAGAGCTAAGGCCTGCGCGCGTATCTACGACGCTGACGTCCGATAAGCCGTCGTCGCGTCGTCGCTACCAGCAGCGCAGCGTAGATTCGCGAGACTCTTTCGTCAACGCGCCCGGGGTCAGTGTATCGCAGATGATTTCGGGTGCGGCGTCTATTCTTTTAGTGCTCCTAACGGTATTTACGATTTTGGGGCTTTATCTACGTGGTGTTCTACAAAGCAGGCGGGTTTACTGGGTTCGTCGGAGGATTCCGTTCGTGGCTTGGCCACATCTGCTCTTTGGCAATGTCCAAGGGCTTTGGAGGGACGAGCACTCGGCGACGCTCGGGCAGCGGCTGTACAGGGACTTGAAGGCCCGGCGATTGGCAGCGGGAGGGTTCAACCTGCTGGCGTCGCCTTCGATTCTGGTGGCCGACGCGGACTTGGCTGAGGAGCTGTTGGTGAAGGATGCTGGACGGTTTCCTGATAGGGGGCTGCATGTGGACGCGCATGTGGATTCACTCAGCGAGACGTTGTTTACATTGAGAGGAGACAGATGGAGCGATAGACGAGACCGATTGGCGCCGGTGTTCAGCGAGGAAACGATAAGACGAGTGTTCGGAACGGTTGCCAGTGTTGCCGATGAGTTACGGGTGGAAATCCGGAAGAATCTTGGCAGCAGGGAAGAGGATGTGCACGAGTGGGCATCGCGGTATGTAACTCATGTAATGGGTACAAGTGTGTTTGGGATTCGGTGTCGGACGATACAAGTGCCTAATACAGAGTTTCGAGTTAACGGAAGGTTGGCAGCTGAATTCAGTTGGATGACACTGCTGAAGCACTGGATTGGAGTTACAATGCCTGGATTCGCTAGGAAATTTGGTCTTCGGATCACGGAACCAACGGTTGAGAACTTCTACGCAGGACTGTGTCGTGCAACTGTGTTGCATCGAGAGAGCTACGGTTTCAAGAAAAACGACCTTCTACAGCTGTTTATAAAACTTCGCGAAGAAGGACAGCTCACGATGGAAGATGTGACCACCGAGTGCTACAGCTTCGTCAAATACGGCATGGAGACCTGCACCTCGGTTTTGACCTTCTGCTTGTACGAGCTGTCCAAAAACGTTGTCATTCAGAAACGTTTACGAGACGAGATCACCCACTCATTGGAGGACACCGATGGTCAGCTAACGTACGAAGTCATCATGTCAATGACCTATCTGGATCAGGTCGTGAACGGTAAGTATTGATTAGCATATCCAATCCAGGTCATCCAAAACCTCCCTAAATCAACTTTCTCTTGTTCGCAGAAACCATGCGCAAGTACCCCCCGATGGACTTCCTGTACCGTCGTTCAACCCAATCCCGGGACAACGTACCCAAGGGGACGCTCTTCGTCATCCCGGTGTACGCCTTCCACCACGATCCGGACCACTTCCCGGAGCCGGACAAATTCAACCCCGAGCGGTTCAGCGAGAAGCAAACGCGAACGAGACACCCCTACAGTTACCTCCCATTCGGAGCCGGTCCTCGTGGATGCGCGGGAGCTCGGTTTGGACTGCTGGTGGTCAAAATTGGGCTAGTGACGTTGCTACGCAATTTTCGGTTCGTTTGGCCCGGAGATCCCCACCACCAAGGGGAGGTGCAATTCAGGCCGAATGCGCTGGTGCTCAGCCCGGTGGAGGGCAGTGTGCGATTGCGGGTTGAAAGAATTTGAAATCAACGGGGGGAAAACACAAAGAAATTTGATATAATGGGTCACTCGGCTTAGGCGATAAGATTGGATGCGTTATCGATATTGGGAATAAAATGCGGTGATACGGCAGGGTAATGTGTGTTTATTTTGGTCGTGAATGTACTGGACGAGATATGACAAGGTCAGTTTTGGTAGAGTGCAAGTCATTGTGGAGATTAGCATTTGCGTCAGAAATACAAAAGAATAAACTTGAATTGGTGACCCCTCGCAGAATGATTAAGAATAAATCGCTGGAGCAAATGACGTCCATCATTTAGAAAGGAGTCCTAGAAAGTGACACTCCATGTATATTCCTTGTATACTGGACTATTTCAGATTCCAATAAACATTCCTAAGTATAAATCAACGAATCCTATCGAATCTACATACATAACTTGTGTGCTTCAATGGTTGAATATAAGTGATGTTTGCAAAGCGTCATGAAGATATTTGCTGACAAGTGGTGAGTTCAATGTTTGTTTAAGAATCTCTAAGAGCTCCATTGAGTATAGGTCATCGAATCAACATCCAGCATTAAAACTATGCTGCAGTGTTGCCACAAAAGTTCAGCCTATTGGACGCAGTGGCTTAATTTCCCCAACAGGGGAAGAAAAAAAATGCTGCAGTGTTAAACGATAGGCTGTCAGCTTGAGCCTCACGCTTGAGCCGCAGTTATGTTGGCTACGAAAACATTGAATTGGTGGGATAGGGATGCTAATTCCTTGGCGTAATCAGTCTGGAACGTTTTAAATCTCTTCTGCATCATCATGAAATCGCCTGAAATGTTTATGAAAGGCTTTAAAGCATCTCTGAAATCTCCCTGAAGCTCACTCTAGAACAGTGATCCAAAAGGGATTTTCAGGAACTGTAGGACACCTTAACCCCCTCAAATCTCTCTGTTACATCCCTGAGATCATCCGAAACCCCCAAAAAGCCCTGCATAGCGCGTCTAGAACCCGTCAAAAATTCTCTGAAGTTGACTGACATGCTTTCGAATTCCCCCTAAAACCACCGCGGACCACGTATAACGCATCTGAAATCCCCCATAAACGCCCATGAAGCTCCCCTGTATAGCTTCTGTCCCCCTTCCTGAAACGCTCTTGAAACCCCACATGACCCCCTTTCAATTTCCAGGCCACTCGTCCTTCTTAAACTTCTTTGCTACCTTGAAGTTCAATAAGGTAAAAATTCTATATGGACTCTCTTACCTAAATGGAGGTGTGTAGTTGTTCAATAACCAGCGCTGTTTTTTTTCTAAACCATGGGGAAAAATCTGCTCAACAGACACCCTAACAGGAAGGTTAGGATAGTGTGGGGTTAAGGCCGTCTTCTACAACACTAGTAAAAGCCAGGACTACTCTCTCCTCGACCCACAAAAACACATTCCTATGGGCGCCAAACCATTCGTCTCTCCGGAACCACCAAGAAGGTATCGCTTCAGAGAGGGGCTAGTGCACATCGCACCCTCAAGGTTAGCTGCGTAGCCTAGCAGCAACGAACATCGATGACTCGCTCTGGAAAGTCCATCACGGTAACATGCTGGCGCTTAGCCAGTTTCCCGAGTGGTCCTCGCCACTCCCTTTGTCCTCGGAAGGCGGGCAGGGTCAACCCCGCCCGCGCCCAACTGCTTTGCAGACATCAAGAACTGATGCCCACGTGCAACCCGATCTGACCTGCTGAAGGCAAGGGTATCACTACCCTTCAGGCCCTATCAGCTGCACCAAAAGGTTGCTGACAGCAGGGTCTCCACCTGCCCCGACCCTTGCCGGGGACCCCTTCCCAACCGCGGGCTCGAATCCAACCCAGTAGACCGACGCCACGACAGCACCGCTACCGGGACTTCCTCTCCGCGGCCACTTAATCGCTGTAAGGGTCGATCTCGACCGCAGGGCACCGGTATGACCTACGAAGCCTACTCCGAACCCTTGGACCACCTCTTGTACTGCATCTGGACTAGCCATTTTCCGAATCCACGCGCCACCTCCTCTGTAGCTCCCAGACGATATGGGTGATAGCCGTTGAAACGGCGTTCCAGCCAAACTCATCCCTACACATCCTCTGGACCAAGTTGTCCGGGTTTGTGTCCTCCCCGCATGTGGCAAGCATGCGGTCACGCATTGTACGAATACGCGGGCACACGAACAAAACGTGTTCCGCCGTTTCCTCTAAACCATTGCACACTGGGCATTCGGGAGAAGCCGCATGCCCGAAACGATGTAGATACTGTCGGAAGCAACCATGACCTGAAAGGACTTGTGTTAGGTAGAATGTAACTTCCCCATGGCGCCTATTAATCCAACTATCTAGACTCGGTATCAACCTATGGATCCACCTTCCTTTGGTGGAACTGTCCCACGCGCGCTGCCATTTGACCATAGAGGCCACCCTGGCAGTCCTGCGTATGCCTCTTGTGCCGCGCATTTCGAAGCACTCCATGTCCTCACTGATAAGGATGCCGATAGGCACCATATCAGTAATGACGCAGAGAGCGTCGTGTGACACGGTACGGTACGCACTCGCAACCCTCAGGCACATAAGCCTGTAAGTACTTTCCAGCTTCCGTCGGTAGCATTTAGTGCTTAGCGCAGTGCCCCACGCCGGGTCGCCATACCTAAGTATGGACGTTGCAACACTAGCCACTAGCCACTAGCTTGCGCTTACTGGCGTACACAGCAGAGCTATTGGACATCATCCGGGACAGTGCCGCAATAGCTGTGGAGGCTCTTTTACAGGCGTAATCGTCGTGGCTACCGAAGGTAAGCTTATCGTCGATCATCACGCCCAAGTGTTTGACGGAGCGCTTTGACAGGATATTGCACTCTCCTACACTGATCTCCGTCTGCTGCTCCGACTTCCGGTTGTTAACAACCGTCACATCTGTCTTGTGGTGAGCCAGCTCCGCATCCACGCCTCCACAACCTTGATCGAGTGGTCGGTAGTCAACTTAACCTCCTCGATCGTTTCACCGTAGACCTCGAGCGTAATGTCGTCGGCAAACCCAACAATCTCCACTCCCACTGGGTACTCTAACCTCAACACCTCGTCGTACATGACATTCCATAACACCGGACCCAGGATGGAACCTTGCGGGGCTCCTGAGGTTATGTGAAAGCACTTCCGACCCACCTTCGTGACGTAGACTAGTACACGATTCTGAAAGAAACTTCCGAGAATCTTGTACAGGTACTCCGGTATCCCCAGACGCAAGAGCGCATCGGCAATAGCAGACCAGCTGGCGCTATTAAACGCATTCCTTACATCCAGAGTCACTACCGCGCAAAAGCGAATTCCCCTCCTCTTAGGCTCGAGTGCTTTCTCGGCGGTTTTTATAAGCCATACAGGTTGCTCGAAAGACCCTTTTCGCCCTCGGTGAACCTCAACATTCTAATGAGGATGATCTTTTCGAGCATCTTCCCCGCCGTGTCAATCAAGCATATTGGTCTATATGCCGACGGGTCTCCGAGTGGTTTCCCCGCCTTTGGCAAAAGTACCAGGCTCTGCCTCTTCCAAGCTTCTCGGAAAACTCCCTCGTCCAGGCATTTCTGCATAGCAGACCTGAACATCTCGGGAGCCTCTGCAATAGCTACTTTTAAGGCCAGGTTGGAAACTCCGTCCGGTCCTGGGGCCTTACCTACGCTAAGGGACTTAGCTATCCCCGCAAGTTCCACATCGGTGACCCTCTCCTCATCGTCAGCCCCAGTCCCCGGCTGTCCTCCGAAAGGAGGCCAAGGACTTGAATCATGACGCGGAAAAAGTTCTCCAATGATCCCCTCCAACATCTCTGGAGATTGCTCTGTAGGAGCCATCACACCTCTCGTCTTGGCCATAGCGATTCTGTAGGCGTCACCCCACGGGTTCGTATTGGCACTCTGACAGAGACCCTCAAAGCAGGCCTTTTTGCTTGCTCTTATCTCGGTCTTAAGCGCAGCTTTTGCAGCGTCGAACACCACCCGCTGTTCGTTTCGCTCTTCCTCTGATCGTGCTCGCTGCATCCGCCGCATAGCCCGTAGGCAGGCGTGCCGCAGGTCCGTAATCGCGTCGGTCCACCAGTAAGCCGGTGGCCTCCCATTTCTAGGGTGGATTCGCCTAGGTATGGTCGCATCACACTCATGCGAGAGCACCGCTACCAGCTCGTCGCCGTTTGAACCAAGTAAGTTTCGCTCACGGCGGAACGCCTCCCTAAATACCCCTTCGTCGGAGTATGATGTCTTCCACCTGCGAGGGCTTGGCATTGGCCTAGCCGCCTCTTTTTCTACTAGTTGTCTGCTGTTGTTGTAGTCGATACTGTAGCGAGCCACCAGGTGATCGCTGTGAGTGTAGCTGTCGTCTACTCTCCAGTTCGAACTACTTGTAAGGCCAGGAGTACAAAAGGTCACGTCAATAATTGACTCCGCACCGTTTCGACTTAAGGTACTCTTGGTACCGACATTAGCCAAGTCGACATCTTATACGGCCAGTGTCTCTAGCAGGATCTGACCCCGCTGGTTCGTGACGCGGCTTCCCCATTCCACGGCACAGGCTTTAAAGTCATCCGCTATTACCACCGGCCTTCGCCCTGTACGGTCGTTATGCGGTGCAGCATTTGCGTGAACTGCTCGATCGGCCATCACGGAGGCGCATAACAGCTACAGAAGAAGACCCCGTTTACTTTGGCGACCACGAAGCCCTCATAGGTAGTAGACATCAACTCCTGCATGGGGTATTTACCCGTCGTCCATATCGCCGCCATTTTCCTGGTCTCATCCGAGACACAGTTGCCGTTGCCGGCGGGTACTCGGTATGGGTCCGCTATGATGGCGATATCCGTCTCCTACTCAGAAACCGCCTGACAAAGCAGGTGCTGAGCCGCGTCACAGTGGTTCAGGTTCAACTGCGTGACCCTCACTGTGATTTGTTCACTGCGGCTTTCTTGAAGGCCGGGCACCTTGGACCACCCGTCGGATGCCTGTTGTTCGCGGATTTCCCGGTACCTTTAGCGCCGCATCGCCTACACAGTTTGCGCCTGTCAGGGCCTTTGCAGTCCCACGGGTTGTGTCCTGGTTTCAGACTCCTAAAACAAACCTCTGGTGGCTCGTGGAATATCAGAGGACATACGCATTAGCCCACTTTTATCTTCCCTGCTTTAACGGACTTTTTGACGTTCGCCACAGGTAGCTGAACCAAAGCTATCTGCGTCCCTGCTGGCCCTTTCGGTAGCCTGATGGCTGCGGCGGCCACCTGCACATCGCACTGTTGCCGCAGTGCCGTGACGAGCTCCCCCACTTCGATGACCTCGTCTAGGTCTTTGACCTTCAGAGACGCCTAATGCGTGAGAGCCCTCACCTCTACACCCTCACCAAGGACCTATTCTGCCAGCCTCTTGTAGGCGGAGCCCTTGTGTTCCTTCTCGCGCTTCAACTCCAGGATCATCTCGCCCGTACGAGTACGTCTAATACTGCGTACGTCAGCTCCAAGACCCTCAAGCTTGGCGTCGCTTCGCATCGCCTTTAAGGCTGTGACCATAGTGGGTAAGGTGAGATGCGATCGGATGCGATAAGTTATGAGATGAGAAGAGGGAAGTTTGATAGACCATAGTGCATGAGGTTTTCAATGAGGGTGCGCATGTTGTTTTCACATCCTTTTTCGCCTATTTCGTGCGCATCAACGACTCGCGTGATTTGATCGATGAAGTCGTTTGTATGTTGAAGCGCTTCTTTGGATGTGGGTAGTGAAATGATCGTTTCATCTGTAAGAGCGGAAAGATAAAATGCACCTGCTTTTTGTTTTGCGCGGGCCGTTTTTTTTTTCTATAACTTAGTCAATTTTGATCCTGTTGCAATAGCAAAAACCGACCAGTTCAAAAAACAAATCTGGTGTAACTGTACAAGATTGAGATTATTGAATTAATTATTTGATAAAAGAATGTATAAAATGTAATTATATCCGCGTGAGGGATGTCTTTATGTATACACATATTTTTACTTTCCGGACTGAACTATCTGAGTGTTGATTTCAATTTAAATCAATATGAGACTGTTATACTGATTTTCGGCATTAAAACATTACTTTATTGTGCTGATCTCGGCAAAAAGAAACAAAAATTCGGCAAGTATGTATTATTTAAGAGTATAGATTTTTTTTATTATAAAATTTTCGGCGACATCTACGAGAAAAGATGTCTCTAATGTCTACTACCTGGAAAAACCTGGAAAACCGGGAATCCTCAGGGGATTTTATTTAACAGGGAAAAACCTGGAATACTCAGGGAATTTCTTGAGTACTCAGGGAAATTTTACTCCGAAAAAAAAATCATTGGGTCGTATGAACCTGGTAGTAAAAATCCATATAGAAATTTCGCTACAAGGATTTTTTTTCCAGAAATTCTGTCAGAATTTCTTTCTGGAACTTCTTTAACAATATCTTCTGGAATGTCTCCCAGGATTTCTTATAAAATTCCATTCCGCATTTTTGACGCTATTTTTCTTGGTATTCCTTTTTGATTTTTTTCCGGAAAGGTGTACTTCCGGATTCCTTCCAGGATTCCTGAATTCCAACCGATTTCTCCTGGAATTTTTCACGGGGATGCTATTTCTTCTCAGAGTTCCTCCAGGGTTTTGCTCAAAGAAATTTTCGTAGGATTTCTACCAGAATTTATTCCGAATACTCTATAAGAATGTCTGTCGGGATAAATCGTGGAATTTCTTTCGGCACTCCTCACGAAAATTTTACCCGATTCCTTCCGGTGTTCCTCTTGGGACTTCCCCAGAAGATCTTCACAGAACGTTTTTCAGAGTTGCTAAAGAAGTTATTCCTGGGGTTCCTACTAAAGTTTCTCCAAGGATTTCTGAAGGAGTTTTCACGAATTTACTGCAAGAGTTCCTCAAGAGATTATTTTTTCCTGTGATATCTTCAAACCATTGCTTTGGGCTTTCTTCGAGATGTTCTTCCTGGTCTCCTACAGGAATTTGTTAAAAGTTTTTGCGATGTTTATTTTGAAGTTTTACCTGAGATTTTTCTCGGAGTATCTCCTGGAACTTCTCTCAGAAGATTCCTTCCGATGTTGGTCATGAGATGTCTCTCAGAGCTTTTCTTAATTAAAATACCCTGGATTTTCCCCTAAGATTTTTTTTCCAGAGTGCCTTCTGGGATTTCTGCAGGAGTTATTGCTGATATTTCTCATTGAATTCTTCTCTTGCATATTTTCAGAGCCAGGCTGTTTCTTGTAGTTGTACCGGATTTCTTATAGTGATCCACCTGAGAGTTTTTACAGATATTCTGTGCATTACCCGAGCAGAGGTCAAGTACTGACGATCAAAATGTGATATTGGTTTGTTTGAGATAAGAGGTAAATGTACTGAAAATAATAGCAAAACTTTGTTCTTGAACCATCTAACCAATAGCAAAATTTGTTATTTGAAGATCAATCAAATAGCTCACTGCTATTGGTTAGATCTTACCAAGAGCTAAATGTGCTATGATGATGATGTTCCAGGAGTAAAATTGAGATATTATTTTCAGTACTCTACGATTTAAACGGCTACGCAGTCTTGTAATTTGGGAAAACGAGGTTTATTATTTGCCCGACGTTTCGACACTGGGGTTTTGTATCATCTTCAGGGGTACTAAAATAATAAACCTCGTTTTCCCAAATTACAAGACTGCGTAGCCGTTTAAATCGTAGATTAAAACCCTCAGTCGATCCTCCAGAAGATTTTCAGTACTTTTACCTCTTATTTCAAACAAACAAATATCACTTTTTGATCTCCGTATCAAAATATGCTATTATTGAGCTCTTTTACTCTGTTCGGGTATTCCCAAAATTCTTCCCGGAATCTTTACCAGAAATTGTCCCGAGATTCTGGATATTCTTTCAGGAATTTCTCCCAAAGTAATTGCAGGGATTCTTCTACGGGTTTTCCTCAGAATGTCTCCTGAGATAACTTACGAAATACCTTATAGGAAATTCATGGAGAAATATTCGGAATTCAAATAAAATATTGCGAGAAACTCCGCAAAGTGTTATTGAAGAAATCTCGACAGGAACTTCAGGAAAAACCTGAGAGAAAATGAGACATCTCGAAAAAAGTTCGAGAGAATAGTAATCCCGAGAAAAAATATTAAGGACATCCAAGGAGGAGTTCTGAAAACCATATGGAATCTTGAAAGCAGCTGCGGACGAAGTTCCGCGAGGAAAACAAGAGGAATATCGGAAAACTATCGGTAAAAATCCAATAGTTTATGGATAGCTGTCCCGGAAAACCGTTAAAAAAGGCATGGACACTGGCTTCAGCCGGCGGCTGTACCGATTGAACGAAACTTAACACGGAGTGGCTACGGATTAGAAGCTATTCTTGTGAAAATTTTCCTCGGTCGGAGCGGGAATCGAACCGTCATCCACCCGGACTCTAACCGCATGGCTACGACATTCTTGAAGAAACTTTGAATAGATTTGGATGGATCTTCAGGAAGAATCCTGCGAGAATCTCTAGTATATCGGAAAACCTTTCCAAGAAATATCGGGACGTACTCAAACAGATATCTCGTGTGAAAGAATCTTGCGGAAAGCCAGGAAGATACTTTGGAAGAAATTCCAGGAATAATGCTCAGAAATATTGAAAGAATTTTTGAGGAGTAGGGGAACTTACGTATTTCCGGCAGTTTTGTTCTCTTCGTCATGGGGGGCTTTTTGAAACCTGTTGAACTCAGAGTTGGCATCAAATCCTTCCCAACCAAATTGAATATGATCAAGTTTCAGGCAATTTGACCGGCATAAATCCCTCATGACGAAGAGAACAAACCTGGCGATGATATCCTAAGTCGCCCTTTATAATTTTTAGAAAATTATAAACTTTCAAAATTTCATCTGGAAAAACGTGGAAAACTCAGGGAATTTTATTTTGAGTTATGAGTAGACACCCAAGTACACAATATTCATCATATATGAGGTAAATGTTGCGATTAACTTTTACACGTGCTTTTACAAAGCGTCTGATTTATTTGAAAGCTAATTACAAACTGAACTCGACTGAGTGAAAATTCTAGGTTGCTATGGGATACCACAAACCACATGACTACTTGGATTAGGAATGTAATTCAAATTCAAATGTACTATAATATTTTATGGCTGGTTGTGGTATCTGCTTAATATTTATTATGGTTTGGTAACATCTCCCTCCTAAGAGAGAACGAAGTCTTGAAGATGTCGTGGAAGCCTGATAGTTCTGGTTGGTCTCGGTACCAACGGTGTAGAACTGCTGGAAGGTCCAGGTCGGCTGACGGATTCATTTCGCTCATCAGGAAGGTCAGGTAGCTCTTGTGCTGACAAGAACGACGAATCTTCCGCAACCAGTGGTGCTAGCGGTTCCACGGGTGGCATTGCATTTGGTGTGATTCCAAAATCGTCCAACAAAACAAATAACGATAGCTCAATTTCCGCTTCTTCTTGTTTTCCAGAATCGTTGCTTCGGATTTGATCAATGTGCGACCGAATCAGTCGCTTCCGTCCAGAGGGTGCGTCGAGAAGTACGTTGTAGTGTACATTCCCAATCGCCTCGATCACAACTCCGGACTGCCACTTCCAGCTGGTGTTGTTCCTGTGAACCTTCGCAAGAACAGTTGCTCCAGCAGAAAATCGTCGCGTTCGGGAAGGTCCGGCTGCTGCCGGTGGATGTGGAATTGAAACAGAAGGCTTGAGTAGATCCAACGTAGTCCGCATTCGTCTGCCATTCAGGATCTCGGAAGGTGATTTACCCTCGAGCAGGTTGGATGGAGTTGCTCGATACACCTGCAGAAACGTTTGGAGTGCGGCAGATGCTGGTAATCCTTCTCCCTCCTGGATTTTGCGGAGTGACCTCTTGAGCGTGTCGACGAACCTTTCCGCTTGCCCGTTCGACTGGGGATGGAACGGTGCGGTGCGGAGGTGGATGATGCCCAAGTTCTCGCAGAAGGAACGGAATTCGTAGCCGGTGAACTGCGTTCCGTTGTCGGACACAATCACTTTCGGTATGCCGAATCTGGCAAAAGCCTCTTGAAGGAAACCAATCGTTGTAGAAGCAGTTGTCGATTTCGTCAGGAAAATCTCCGGCCACTTGGAAAACGAGTCGACCACAACCAGATAACTGAACCCATTTGTCGGTCCAGCGTAGTCGACATGAATGCGCTCCCAAGGTCCTTCAGCGCTCTGCCACGGATGTGGCTCTGCTTGTGGTGGAGATTTCTGCGCATTTGCACAGCTGGAACAGTTGCGAACGTACTCACCGATGTCGTCGTCAATGTTCGGCCAGTAGATACTACCCCGAGCGATGGCCTTGACTCGCTCGATGCCGGGATGACCTCGGTGTAGTTGCTTCAGCAGCTTTTTCCGGAAGCGCTCCGGAATTACCAGTCGTTCCATTATCATCACGCAGCCTTGAACTACTGATAATGACTCCCGCCGGTGGAAGAACGATTGTAGCGCCGAATCGTGAATAGATTTTCCGCTTTTCGGCCACCCAGTTTTGATGAACCGGACGAGCTGCTGCATCGATGGGTCCTCCGACGTGGCTTGCTTGACCATTTGGAACGTGATTGGCAACTGCTCGAGGTTACTGTTCAGAACGCATTGAAGATCAGGCTCAACGTTGAGGCTTGCTACCACGAATTCTTCCTCTGGACGTTCGTGGTTACTGATGAGCCGTGATAGTACATCCGCGTACCCGAAATTGTTGGTCGATACGAACTCGATGTCGAAATCGTACCCGAGCAGTGTGAGCGCCCATCGCTTCAGCCGGTTGGCCGTGTGAATGGGAATGCCTTTCTTCGACCCGAAGACTTTCACGAGTGGCTGATGGTCAGTCTGCAGCTTGAACCTTCGTCCCAACAGCATGCGGTGGAACTTGGTGACAGCAAAGACCAGAGCGAGCGCCTCTTTTTCAATTTGCCCGTAGTTTTGCTCTGCCGACGACAGCGTCTTGGAAGCATGAGCAATTGCCTTGATTCGTCCGTCTGGGAAGCGATGCATGATGACCGCCCCTATGCCGGTTTTGGATGCATCACCCGCCACGATAATCTCGAGCGAAGGGTCGTAGTGGGTGAGGAGCAGGTCCGACTGCAAAATGCGCTTGATGTCGGTGAAAGCTTGCTGGCATTCGGCGCTCCAAACAAACTTTGCGTCCTTCTTCAAAAGTTGGTCTAGTGGCCTTCGAAGTTGGTGCATTTCACGGATGAATTTTCCGTAAAAGTTGACCGCCCCCAGGAATGATCGCAGAGTGGAAACATCAGTGGGACGCGGCATCGAAGATATGGCTGCTGTTTTCTCAGGATCTGGACGTAGTCCGTTCTCGTCCACTATGTGCCCCAGGTACTTGATTTCGTCCTGGTAGAAATGGCACTTTTCCAGCTTCAAGCGGAAACCGTACTCCTGTAGACGGTTGAAGAGAGTGCACAGCGTCTCATAGTGCTGCTCCTTGGTCTTGCTGAACAGGATGAAATCGTCCAGGAACACTTCGACGCCTTCAATCCCAGCGATCATGGTGTGCATCAGCTGCTGGAATGCACCGGGTGCTGACTTGACACCAGGAGCCAGCCTGTTGAAATGGAAGAGGCCCCGGTGTGTGTTGATGGTGAGCAGCCGTTTTGATGCTTCATCGACTTCTACCTGGAGGTAGGCATCCGACAGGTCGATGATGCTGAACACCTTGCTTCCGGCCAACTTCGAGAAGATGTCGTCCGGTGTTGGGAGGGGAAAGTTGTGTGCTTCCAGCATTGCGTTCAGCCCGGTCGAATAGTCGGCGCAAATTCGAATTTTACCACCAGGCTTCCGAACCGCAACGATCGGTGCTGCCCAGTCGGAGTATTCTACTGGCGAGATGATACCCAACTGCTGCAGACGTTCGAGCTCCGTATCGACCAAAGGAATGGCGTTGTACGGTACCGGGCGTTTGGGTCGGAAAACCGGCCTGGCATCTGGTTTCAGGTGGAGGCTGACTTGAGCTTTCTGGCAGTGCCCAAGAGTGTCCTGAAAAACTTCGGGGAACCGCATGAGGAAGTGCTTTCCAGAAAAGGAGTTAGAATTGGAATGATTCACCTGATTGACGAACGATGACAATGGCTTCGTCCACATGTCGAAGAGGTCCATCCCATCCTCGTCGCCAAAAACTGTTGCGATTAACTTTTACACGTGCTTTTACAAAGCGTCTGATTTATTTGAAAGCTAATTACAAACTGAACTCGACTGAGTGAAAATTCTAGGTTGCTATGGGATACCACAAACCACATGACTACTTGGATTAGGAATGTAATTCAAATTCAAATGTACTATAATATTTTATGGCTGGTTGTGGTATCTGCTTAATATTTATTATGGTTTGGTAACAGTAAAAGAGTATCAATCGAAATCGATGTCACACTCGTTTCTAGTTTTGCCTGACAAAGAAAAAAGCAGAACCTTTCAATCAGAATCCTTTTAGCAATTGAGTTGAATACCATAAAACCCTTAAACTGTCTAACTTGCACATGAATAGCATGCACTGAACAAATGACCATATCAAACATTGATCACTTCATTTAAATCCCGAACATAGAAAATAAAATGTTTTTTTATACACATATAATAACAAAAATGTGCTGTAAAAAACTTAAACGATTTGATGGAATACTATTTTACATGCAATGAAATATGTTATTTTACATGGCGATCGATAGACAGTATGATAAATTTTTATTACGTCTGGTTCATCAAAATGCAAGTCATGTGAAAAAGCATTGAGTTATATTTAAAAACAACAACATATTAACGCATTTTATATTACCTACTAGCATTCCCAATACATTAAATCCGCATTGCTTTACATACACAACGAGCGCAATCATAAAATCCATACCCGACAAGTATTCTCTTGCATTCTCTTGCGTTCACATGCGTCGAAGCAGCTCCATCGCATCTCCGCACTCATCGCAACTCATCCACTATGTACGGTTCATGCGTTCTGCATATAGTTTCCACAGAGTGTGCTTCGACGCTTATCCGATCTCTTATCTCTTTGCATCGCACCTTACCCACTATGTGCTCAACGTAAGACGTCCGAGTACTTGGACTGTTCCATCTTGATGACGAGCGCGTCGCCTTTCTCGCGCTTGGCACGTACTCTCCTACGCCTTGGCTTGGCGTCCTGTACTTCTACCGGCGGATTCGCCTTCTTCTTCTTCTTCCGCAATACCTTAATCCAAGGAGGGTCCTCTCCTTGGTTCGCCCTACTCTGTGGCTGCTGAGGGCTCACCAACGGTCGCAACCCCCTCTCCCAGCTTTCCGGGAACCCTGGCTGGGGTTCGACTTTCCGGCATTAGAGGGTAGGGTAGAAAGTTGGATTACGTACAGTATAGAGAGCATGGATAACCCTCCTAAGATGTTGGGTTTTTCGCACCACGATGGCATAGTGCACGTTTAGCGTGCCTGTCGTATTGACCCTAACTTCCTACTAGGGTTCAGGGTTAGAGTAGAGGGTACGGTAGAATATAGGGTAGAGCATGGTTTTCCAAACTGAGGGTCGCGACCCCCCAGGGGGGTCGCCAGCCTTCATCCGGTCACGAGATCACGAGGGACAGTAGAATATTTTACTGTAACAGACAACAAATGAGGTAATTTCTATGGTGGGTCGCGAAAATCACGTGTGGAGGATAGGGTAGTGGTTATGATAGAGGGTAGGGTACCCAACAATCATTATTGGTGTACAACTGCTAAATAACCCACTCTTAAGCTTGATTTTGAAAATTTTGGCTCAAAAAGCTGTTATTCAGTTGTCATTGTTACTAGGGTAGAGAGTAGGGTAGATAGGGTCGAGAGGGTAGAGGTAGGGTAGTAGGGTCGATAATCTTCCGTGGATTCCTCCCGTAATTGCTTCAGATGTTCCTTTCTGGAATTGCTGTAGAGATTGCTTGTAAGATCTCTTCAAAGATTTTTTTTATTGTAGGCATTACTTCAAAAAATCCTGAAAGGATCCTTTTAGTTATTTTTTTCGGCATTCCTTCCGGGATTCCTGTTGTGATTCCTTAAGGTATCTAACCATCTACTACAACAACGTTCACAAATTACGTTCAATTTTTGGGGAGAGAATGTTTAGAAAAGTTTGACAGAACGTGTATTAGGTAGAGGACAATAGTGTGACAAAGGGAGAATGGAGGTCTGGAAATCCAGAAAAAACGACGGACGTAAAACATAAATTTTCTCGAAATAAAAATGGTCAAATCTCTTCTTTTTTAATTTAGAGAAACTTTACCCAGGAGGGGCATTTGTCTCTACAAATCATAATAAAAAATAAATTAATGAGAATTGCAATCTGCTACGTATCTTCCATGCTACCACCCGGAAGAAAAGTATTCGGTTTGAGCCTGTGATCAACGGGAGCCCTTTGGATTTGCGAAGGAATTTCCAATCGTAATCGTTGGAGGCACTCCTGGTGAAACTACTGTAGAAATTCCCAATAGGATTTCTGGAGGAATATCCAAAGGAGTCCCTAGTGGTACTTCTGAAGGAATCCGGAAAATTATCGATGGAATGCACAGCAAATTTCACGTTGGAATACCTGCTGAAATAGCTGGTAGGATTTCCAGATGAATCCCTGCGGAGTTTCTGATGAAATTGATCTTGTTCTCGATGGAATACATGGCAGGATCCCCGATGAAAAAGCAAGGAGTTGCCGGGGCCCGTGGCGTAGTTGGTCACACGTTCGCTTCATATGCGGATGGTCATGGGTTTGATTCCCAGCCCCGGCACTTGCAATTTTTCGTCAGTTGCTTCTCCCCGAGAGCAACTGGTACTGACCCTCTTCTGAGCCCCATGGCTCAAACGGACCCGGATACCTGGACATCGGCGAACTGCTACTCATAATGGACCCCCAATCGGACTGGAAAGGAACGACGGCCATCCATCATCATCCTTGTGCTCATCATTCTACTAGGTATAAAGTAGAAAAAGTGAAAGCAGCAGAAAGGCAACCAGTTCGATAAAAAAAAGAATAGAATCTAGGCGCTGTATAAAATGTAAGTGCAGCTGTCAATTGAAATTGCTCACGTAGTGCCCCAGTGGACAATAGAGCTGTAAATTAGGTTAAGTGATTAAGAATAAAAAAAAAGCAAGGAGTTACTAATGGAATCCCTGATGAACTCTCGATGAAATGGTCCGAATTGTCCGATGGGATCGTCCTATCCCCAAACCTGTGTAGATGTCAAACATTTTAGACTAAGATTGCTATTATCTAAACTTTCAAAGTTAACTTCAGTTAACTGGCGAATTTTATCGAACGCCGATAAATCCTGCGATAATTTATCATCATCGCAGTGAGCGATAACGTTAAACACAATTATCGATTAACAACCTTGTAAACGACATCTCAACCATCTAAGATACCATTTCAGGGACCCCCGGAAATCTCCTGGGACCACCTTGTAATGTCCAGACTGGTGCGCACCAGAGACCAACAGGGACCCCCTGAAACCACCGGGGATCCTCTGAAACTCCTCTGAGACCTCTAGGTATCCTCTGTCTGAGACCTCCTAAAACACCACTGAAACCGGAAAGCCCCTGAGACCCCTTGAAACACTACTGGAACATCCAAATACCCCCTGAGACCCCTAAAACCCTCTTGAAGCCCCTGGCACACTTCTGAGACCTCGTGGTACCCCATGAGATCCCCTGGAATGCCCATGAGATTCCCTGAAGTGACCAAGATATAACCTGGTCTCCCTTGAAAATCCTGAGACCTCCTGAAATGCTCTCCAGAACTCCAGGTACCCTCTGAGACCCTTTGAAATGCTTCTGAGACCTTCAGGTACCTCCTGGGACCCCATAAAATACCCCTGAGACTCACTGAAACGCCTCTGACAAACTCTGAAGCGCCTCAGAGACTCCCTGGAAACCCACTGAAACCCTCTGGGATCTCATAAAACGCGCATGAGAATCCTTGAAACGCCCCTGAGACCCCTTGAAATACCCCTAAGACCCCTGGAATCCCTCTGAGCTCCCCTGAAACGCCCCTGAGACCAATTGATGCACTCTGGGCCGCTGAAGCACTCCAGAGACCCCATGGAGTCCCCTGAGATCCCCTGGAACTTCCTTAAAGGCCCCTGTGAACCTCTGAAACGATCCTAAGGAAACGTCTTTTGGAGCCCCTTTAGGCACACTGATACGCCCTTGAGATCACCTTATATGACACTGAGACCTCCTGGTAGCCCATGATACCCCGGGGGTTTAAGGAGTATCATCCCCCTGGAAACCAATTGAAACTCTTTTGAGATCTTCTGGTACCCCCCTGAAACTCCTTAGGGCATCCTGAAGCAATTCGGCATAAAAAAGGTTTTTGTTAATAGCCCAAATGGGCCCATCCTACAGAAGATTGTTACAATCATTTCTCAAAATCTATTGTACGCTAGGGTCTTGGACCATGTACAGCTAATTAATTGCTTCTCCCTCAGAATTTTCGTTATTGAAACGAAAGTATGTTTCACACTTTTTCTACCGCTGCCTTTTCTATTTCTCTCTTCTCTTTTCTTCACGCTGCGCTTCAAAAAGAGGTAATTTATGAAATTTAGGATGTGCTGGACAGTATTTTTTTTTTATTGAAGACCCAAAAGATCGTGCATTTGAAATGCTACTAAATAGCTGTCACATTTACAGTGGCAATCCTGTTGCTAATTTATGACACTTTAGCAGTTGAACTGCTATGAAGTAGCAGTGAGCAGGCGGAATGTAGATAATGCTGAAATATGGCTCGTTTAAATGCTTATTGGTAACCTGGGAGGGATTTCAGGGACATTTCAAGATATTTCAGGTGGCTTCAAAGGGTTTCTAAAGGTTTCTGGGGATGCTGGGTCCTTCCAGGGGCGTAACAGAGAGGGTCCAAAAGTTTTCAGTGACGTTTGAGAAGATAACAAGGAGTTTCACAGTATGTAGATTCAGGAAGTTCTAGTTTTAGGAGAGCTCTTGAAGATGTCATCAGCAAGATAAGATTTTTAATCAATGTTTTGATTGGGGAGTCTTTACAATGTTGCAACAAAATCTATGATGTAAAGCCTTCTCAACAGGAAAATCACTTTACTTGAATGAAGTTTCCATGACATGCAGTTTTCATTAGAGACCGTTCCTAAACTTCGTAGACTTCTAGGGGGAGGAGGGGCAGACCAAAGTCTAACTAACTCTCTATACAAATTTCAAAATTTGTATATAGACGAGGTGGTGGGGGTCTGACATGCCCAAAATGTGGTCACGTGATTTATGACCGGATCTTTATATTTATCTCTGAAGTTCAAAATCCGATTAAAAACCCATATTAATCCACCTAGTGGTGGTAGTGCCTTCTCGTTGAATATCATGATCTTTTCATCGGCTGAAGTCAAAGTGTTCCTGAAAGCAAGATTTTTTTTCCCGAAATCGTCATTGCTTTGGGAAACTTATTGAAGGCGCATATTCTTGACAAATTCCAAGTTCAACGCATAGGCAGAGCTGAAAAATATCAGACCCCTTAGTTGACTGCATGACCACCTTCACTATCACTGGAGGCCGATCACTTTGCGGTCTTGGACAAAGTTTTTTTAAGCACCGCAAGTGAAATTCCCCAAACTTAATCTCATGCAAATGTCAACTATATAGCAGAGCGCGAGGGTGCAACCAGTTGCATGAGAATTTTACGCAGTTACTTTAGACGCAAAAGTGGACCAAACTTCGTTTGGAGTTGTCGCTTTTGCTAGTTCTGTCAAGATTTTGATCTCCTATATTGCACCGGTTTTTTCACTTTCGTATTTCCGGCGAACCACCCAACGCTGGTTCTATAACACTAGCGGTAGTCACTATTGTGGTTTGAGCCTATTTTCTTGCAGACCGTTCATCAGGTTATCAAAAACGCCGTGGTTTGATGTGTCGCATGGATTTGGTTCACTTTTACATATTTTCACTTCCGGTGGGACACCCAGAACTGGCTCCGGAACACTGCCGGAGATTTATTTCCTTTTCCGGCTATCGAAAAAGCAGCTATTTGATGTGCCGCATGCATGGGTTTGGCTCATTTTTATATTTGGCCACTTTCTACAGGACACCCGGAACCAATTCTGGAACACTGCGGGTGTTTTAAATATGGTCTAAGCCTATTTTCTTGCTAACCATTCATCAGGTTATCGAAAAAGTCGTGATTTGATGTATCACATGGGTTCGGTTCACTTTTACATTTGGCCAATTCCGGTGGGACACCCGGAGCTGGTTCCCAAACACTACTGGTTGTCCAAAATATGGCCTGAGATAAATTTCTTACTAAGCTGCTATTTGATATGTCGCATGCATGGGTTTGGTTTATTTTAACATTTGATCAATTCCGGCGGAACACCCGGAACCGGTTCCAGAACAGTGCCGGTTCAAATATAGCCTAAGACTATTTTCCTTCTTACCGTTCATCAGGTTATCGGAAAAGCCGCAATTTGATGTGTCGCATACATAGGCTTGGTTCACTTTTATATTTGCCACTTCCGGCGAGACACCCGGAACCGGTTCCGGAACACTACCGATTCAGATATGGTCTGAAATTTTTCTTCTTACCGTACATTAGGTTATCGGAAAAGCCGCGTTTTGATGTATCGCATGCATAGGTTTGGTTCACTTTTATATTTTAGCCACTTCCGGCGGGACACCCGGAACTGGTCCCACCATCGGTTCAGATATGGTCGGAGACTATTTTCCCACTTTCCGTTCATCAGGGTATCGGAAAAGCCGCGTTTTGATGTGTCGCATACAATGATTAGGTTCATTTTTATATTTGTCTACTTCCGGCTGGACACCCGGAACCGGTTTCGGAACACTACCGGTTTAGATATGGTCTGCGAATATTTTTCTGCTTATACTGTTCATCAGGTTATCGAAAATGCCGTGGTTTGGTGACTCATGTGACTCGACTCTGCGGGCCTTTAATCAAAAAGTCATTTTTGGAGTGAACATATAGCCTTTCCAGTTCACTTAGTGTACGAGAAAGGCAAAAAGGCGTGTCCAATGGACACTATCCATCCAACTGTCCAGAAATTGATATTAGGTAATTCAATCAACTTCCCCATTATTTCGACTGGCGCGGCGTCTATTTGCATATCCAACAATGCACCCATCCATTCGCATCAAACTAATGTAAGCAAACAAATTTGAATCCACTTCTTCAAGCCTCTCGGTCACGTCCACAAACAGCATCAGATACAGTAAATTAATGACTGCCGCTCCCTCTCCAGTCCAATCTGATCGTCATCAACCGCGAACCGCGAGTCATCGCCGGCAGAGAACGGAACGATAAACAGCGTGTGTCGCCATTCGCCTCAAAACGTCGCGACGCTTGTTTGTCTCCACAACCACAATAAGCCCAGTTCAATCGAGTCGCTCTTCGAGAGTGGACGCATTCCCCACTCGAACAAATCATAAAATGTTAGCTTATTTATCGGCGGTGGTGGTGGCGCTGCTGACGGCCGCCGCCCTCTACATCCGTAGCCGTCACCGGTTCTGGTCCGATCGGGGAATCCCTTGCGCGCCGAATCCGGAGTTTCTGCTGGGGCATGTTCGCGGCGTGGTCACCAACAAGCACGCGGCGCATGTGAACCGGGAGCTGTACCAGGATTTCAAAAAACGTGGCGAGAGTTTCGGTGGGTTTAGTTTCTTTGCCGTTCCGGCGGTTCTGGTGGTGGATCCGGAGCTGGTGAAAACGATGCTGGTCAGGGACTTTGCGGTGTTCCACGATCGGGGGATCTATAACAACCCGAAGGATGATCCGTTGTCGGGGCAGCTGTTTTTGCTAGAGGGTCTGCAGTGGAGGATTCTGAGGCAGATGTTGACGCCGACGTTCACGTCCGGGCGGATGAAGGCGATGTTCGGGACGATCATGGACGTGGCGGAGGAGTTCCGGCGGTTCATGGTGGAGTGTAGGCAGCGGGAGTCGGTGATCGAGATGAAGGAGGTGCTGGCAAGTTTCACGACGGACGTTATCGGGACGTGCGCTTTTGGGATTGAGTGTAATACGCTGAAGAATCCGGACTCGGATTTTTTGAAGTATGGGAAGAAGGTGTTCGAGCAGAAGTTGTCAACGCTGGCGAAGTTCATATTTGCGTCGTTGTTCAAGGATTTGGCACGGACGATGGGGATAAAGATAACGGACGCCGGGGTGGAGAAGTTCTTCATGGGGTTGGTGCGAGAGACGGTGGAGTTCAGGGAGAAAAATAACGTGCAGAGGAATGACTTCATGAACCTGCTGTTGCAGCTGAAGAACAAGGGCCGATTGGTGGATCAGTTGGACGAAGCGGAGGAGGCGGCAGCGAGAGGATTGACGATGGACGAGCTGGCGGCACAGTGCTTCGTGTTCTTCATTGCTGGGTATGAGACGTCATCGACTACGATGAACTTCTGTCTGTACGAGCTGGCGAAGAATCCGGATATTCAGGAGAGGTTGCGAGAGGATATAGAAGAAGCTGTAGCTGCCAATGATGGCCAAGTCACATACGACCTGGTTATGGGTCTTCGCTATTTGGACAACGTCGTGAACGGTAAGATCTTTGAAGCACTTTAGAATACCTCAACTCATTGGTTTATTTCAGAAACACTTCGCAAGTACCCTCCGATCGAGAGTTTGAACCGCGTCCCGAACTCCGACTACACGGTCCCCGGAACTAACTACGTTCTTCCGGCGCAGACGATGATCACCATCCCGGTGTACGCATTGCATCATGATCCGGAATACTACCCGGATCCGGACCGTTTTGATCCGGATCGGTTTCTTCCGGAAGTGGTCCAGGGCCGGCATCCGTATGCCTACATCCCATTCGGAGAAGGTCCACGCAACTGTATCGGAATGCGCTTTGGAGTCATGCAGACTAAAATCGGGTTGATCACTTTGCTGCGCAACTTTAGATTTTCACCGTCACCGAAGACACCCGACAAGATAGTGTTCGATGTGAAATCGTTTGTGCTATCACCGGAGGGAGGGAATTATCTACGGTATGATAAGATATGAGTTATTTTAGGTTAGTCGGGTAGGTAGATGTTGCAACTCAGCAATAAACTAACGCAACCAATCAACCATCTGATCAGTTTCAATTCCCGGAAGAAAAGACCTTGAACTTGCCCCCCAATCATCAGTGACCTTCGTTGGGAGAGTGAGGAGCTCTGCTCTTCTCTCTCGGAAGAGAGCATAATCTAAAGTCAAGCCTCTCGCGCGTGAGAGATAACGACCGGCGCGAGTTGCGCCGCAGTTTTCAATCGACGCCCATCCATCAGTTCGTCAGTCGTAATTGAGTTATCGTGCGAACCTGACACGGTTCATCATGGCTCTGTTCGAGCTGTATCTAGCGATCGGTATCACGCTGGTACTTGCATCGGCGGGATGCATATTTCTGTACCTGGACAAGAAGCGTAGCTTTTGGAAGGACCGTAACTTCCCGTGTACCGGCCGGGCGAAGATGATCTACGGTGACTACAAGAACATGAACCAGACCGAACACATGCAGTACATCAATCAGCGGCTGTATAATGAGTTCAAAGCGAGGAAGCTGCCCATCGGAGGAACGGTACTGTTCCTAGTGCCTTCGACGGTGGTTGTCGACCCGGACCTAATCAAGGCGATGCTGGTAAAGGACTTCAACTCCTTCCACGATCGAGGAGTCTACAACAACCCGGAGGTGGACCCCATGACCGGTCACTTGTTCTCCTTGGAAGGTCAAGCGTGGCGTCAATTGAGAGCAAAGCTGTCCCCGACTTTCACTTCCGGTAAGATGAAGATGATGTTTGGAACAATTCGTAACGTTGCGGAGGACTTGAAGGATTTCCTGTTGGAGAAGACCGAGAGTGGATCAACGGAACTGGAGATGAAGAACGTTCTAGCTGGATTTACGACTGACGTAATCGGATCATGCGCATTTGGAATCGAATGCAACAGTTTGCGAGCTACAAACTGCCGATTCCGGGAAGTCTCACGGAAGATTTTCGAACAATCCGTCGGGCAGATGCTGTGGATGATCGTTCTGATGATCTTCAAAGGTTTGGCTACTACGCTCAAGCTCAAAGCTACCCCAGATGAGGTAGAGAAGTTCTTCACAAACATGGTACGGGAAACGATCGAGCATCGAGAGCGGAACAACGTTCAACGCAATGACTTCATGAACATACTGATCCAGATGAAGAACAGCGAAAAGCTTGAAGAGCAGCTGACAATGAACGAGATCACTGCCCAGTCTTTCATCTTCTTCGTGGCCGGATTCGAGACTTCCTCAACCACCATGGTCAACTGCCTGTTCGAGTTGGCCAGAAACCAGGAAATTCAGGATAAATTACGCGCCGAAATCTTCAAAGTCTGCGGAAAAGGCGAACTAACGTACGAATCCGTGTCCTCCGTGGAATACCTCAACATGGTCATCGACGGTAAGTTCCCTTGAAACCTCTCTCAAAACCTCATAATCTCATCTCAATCCCTCGAACCCCAGAAACCCTCCGCAAGCACCCGGTCGTGGACGCCCTGCTACGCACCTCCAACCAGCCCTACGACATCCCGAACACAACCCTGAAAATCCCCCAGCGCACGTTCGTGTTCATCCCGGTGCACGCGCTGCACCACGACCCGGACTACTACCCGGACCCGGACCGGTTCGATCCGGAGCGATTCAACGCCGAAAACCGTGCCGCCCGGCACCCGTTTGTCTACCTCCCCTTCGGCGAAGGTCCCCGCAACTGTATCGGGATGCGCTTCGGGCTGATGCAGACACGAGTGGGCCTGATAACGGTACTGCGGCGTTTTCGAGTGCGACCCAGTCCGAACACACCGGACCGGTTGGTGGTCAATCCAAAGTCCGGTATACCGTCGCCGTTGGGAGGCATACCGCTGCTGATTGAGAGGATTTAGGTGGTCGGGGCGGTCGCACCGGATGGATATTGACAGATAAGCATTGTTTGTTAGGAAACATAAAGTATAGATAAGGAATAAATAAGCTCGTGGAAAGCGCATCAACCCAAATATTTGAAATTTCTTATTGTTTGCGGAAAGATAGCCTTAATTGGAAGCCCCCGCAGTAATTTGTTGATTGATCCGGGCTTGCGAGGTGTAAATCTGAGCATGTTACCTGTGATTATCTGTTTAGGGTTTGGATACGACACGTACCTGGAATGAGAAAGAAAAAAGAAGAATTGTTTTAGAACTAGATCGTGCATCAGGTTTTACAGAACGCTAACGTTGACCAATAGTATCCCTTTTCGACCTTCTTAACGTCATTTGTATGAAGAATTATTTTTGTGGCACTCATGCATTCATTTGTAGACCTTCACAGCCTTTGGAGGACCTTCGTGCGATTTCGTAATGCTTTGCGGATCTTTGCGAACCTTCAAAGCCCTGAACAGAACTATATAAAGCTTCCGTTGATGACCTTCATACCCCATCATGGGTGTTCAAAATCCTTTGTAAGCAATCACGGACTTCCATGACCATCGCGAACCTTTGCAGAACTTCACAGCCTCTCACGAACATTTGCGAAACTTTCGCGCTTTTTCATAGACTTCTACAGATCTACAATGACCTTTGAGAATATCCACATAACTTTGAGAACCTTATAGACCTACGCCACAGAGCTTCTTAGACTTCCTCGAATTATTGCGTACCTTTGCCAACCTTGTGCAGCCGTCATGAAGTTTCATAGGTCTCTACAACATTTCGTAAACCTTCCAAGATTTGTATTACTTTGAAGACTTTCACAAGCATTCATAAGCCCATGCAAATTTGTGACAAGTTTCTGGGAGTTTTCAAAAATCTTATCTTCACAAACCTCCACAGAACTTTTCGGAACTTTACAGATATTCACATACTATGTGAGATCTTCATTGACCTGTGCAGACCACCGTAGACATTAGCGAATCTTTCAGGATTCTTTTACAAAACAGCTGCCAAACCTCTGCCAATCTTCACTAACTTTTTGCGAAACGGACTTTAAAAACCTTCGCAGACCATTTCAGTCCTCTACGTAGCCTACAGCCACATAGATCTAGGTTTAGGACTTACGGGGATCTCCGCATTACTTTTTGAACCATCACAACCCTTCCCGTACTTTTGTGCATCTTTTCCGACCTTCATGAAGCTTCATGGGCATTCATAGATCGATGTACATCATCTTGAACCTTCCTTTGACCTTTGAGGATTTGTGCAGCAGACATGTGCTGAGTTTGCATGTAAACTTTCGATCACCTTCGTTACCCTTCATTACCCTACATTACTTCGCATACCTTCGTGGCACTTTGAGTATTTTACAGACCAACGTAGACTAAAAAAACTTACAATCACATACCTTGGTGGACCATTACAGACCTTCATGGATCATCGTAGAGCTTTAACGTACTTCAACGTACCATATTGGGACCAAACGTGGACCTTAATCGCTGGAACCTCTTTTTATGTCATGGGCTGGGGGTGCATAAATTGGAAAGGGCATAAAAAGGAAAGGGGGTAGACAGCTTTTGCTCTGAAGCCTACTCTTGAGCTACACTTCGAGCAGCTCTGAGCAACTCGTGTAACTCGATTTTCGAATGTGCATAGCAACCTGCTGCTACGTTGATACGGCTACTGTCAATAAACAACTTCTATAAGAAAATAAATCGACCAGACGAGGGAATTTTAAGGTCCCTTTCAAATGCGTCTCACTTCGCAAGTTGAGCCTGGCCCCGGATTCTGTAGCAACGTTTTTAGAACGTTGTTGGCGTGATTTTATTGGTGAGGCTCGTCGGGATACTGTTCGGCTTAGCGCAGGGGCCGGAGTGAGGTCTAACGGATTAATGCACGCAATCCAAAACACGGAGTTACATGTATTTGTCTCCGTACAAATTCCGGCAAGATGTTGTGCGAACATTCTATGAAGCTGTTTCCGGTCACGGAGTACGTATCATCTGCTGAACTACGCCAAAAAGTGGTTCATGGGTTCGATCTCTCCACATCATCATAAAAATTAAACAAAAATTGTCGTAACTTGCTAACAAAGTTATGTAAGGACAACACATTCCCGAATCGTAGATATGAAGATTATGCATGTAATTGAATCGACGGTGCTTAACGGTGTCAGCGAAAGTATTCTGGGGAACCACACTCATCTTCGATTGCACCCACTCCACAGCTCAAGTGAAAATGTCATTCTTGTTCCTGTGGATTCAGCAAATTTAGATCGAAGTAGCCATACACATCAAGCTTTTCAGAGCAAAATGTGAGCAGCTCAGAGTTGCTCAATCCACAAAGTGTAGCTCTACGATGAGCTGTCTACCCCCTTGTAAAAAGGTAATTTTTTGTATTAATTTGGTCAGGGCTTTGATGAGGACAGTTGATTTGCAAGAACAGGTCCTGCTTTTGGATATTTGAGATGGTCCAAGGGGGTTTCCAGGAAGATCCCAGAGAGCTAAAAAAAGGGGATTGTTTCAGGAGATTTCAGGAGGCTTCTAAAAGGATGTTCCGAAAGGTTTCATTGGCGTTTCAATGGGATTGCGGGAATTTCAGGGGCGTTTCATGCTTCAGGGCTGTTTCAAGGGACTTTAAGGGTGATTTAGGATGGGGAGAGAGGTTCAGGAGCCTTTAAGGGGAAGCTTACCGGGCGGGCCGGTAAAACCCGACTTCGGCGCACGTTTCGATTTTTTAAAAATTAACGAAAAGAGATATCGAAATATAAAACAAATCACGCTGTAGCTGAGATGTTGGGCTTCATTTTCATAAAAAAATATTTGATTTTACTCAAAATTTGAAAAAGTTGGACTCTCGAGAACACCAAAATTTTTGGTAGGAAAACCGCTCCCATGCCGCAAATTTTTGTGTTTGCACAACGATTTCTCCCGTAAAAATGTGTTTTATCATATAACTATGTACGGTCATTTTGCTCAGAAACTAATAACGAGTCGAATGGTATATAAATATTAGGGGGTTTCATACAAAAATCTACATTGAGAGGCATTTGTATGAAAACATTTCCAAAATTATTGCGCGCCACCGCGATCGAACAGCAGCTAACGGTTTCTTGGCTGGCCTGCGGTGGGCACCCGTGCGGATGATGGGAAACAACACGAAACGGTAAAATAATATAAAAGATTTGTCGCTATGCTCACATGGAACAAATGCATAGTTCGCGGATGTAATAAGGGCGATGCAAATATTTAATTTGTTTTATGTCACCCCCCCCCCCCTTCAAAAATCCGAAAATATTGAAGGGGCGAAAAAAAACATGGCAGCCAATGACTCCATTTTCAATAGATAAATTGTTTTCAAGCAACAATTTTTCAATAGTCGAAAAATATTTTTTCGATAGTCTGTATAATTTTAAATTTTTCAATAGTTTTTTTCGTTTGTTCCTTATTATTTTTTGTCCCCCCCCCCCTCGTAACCAATGAGAGGCCTCGGACATAAAAGAAAAATAATATTTGCATCGGCCTAAAGATGCTAGAACTAGGGGATAATTTGTATTGGTCAACATAGCATATTTTAACGTTTTTGTCACATTTTCTACACAAAATGTTTAAGAAATAGCGAAGTAAGTTTTCAAACCGGAACATGTGATGGTGATGTGCTATAAAGGTATATTGTAAGTTTTGCTGATTTGTTAGACCATAATCGTCGCGACCAGCCGTCGTGTGGCATAATTTGGGAAGGATAAATTAAAATACTCCTCATACGTTACTCCCAAATGATTTTTTTTTATACAACACTAAGAGCAGAGTTGTTGACAAAATTCCTAAAAAAAAACATGTCAGAATTACTGACTTAATATTTTGAGAATTTCAAGAGGAGCCTGAATTACTTACTCTAGCAGGAAAACTTGAAAGAATCTTAATAATGTTCATTGAACAATTTTGGTGGCTTTTATGATAAGAGATTTTTTTAATTTTTATACAGAATAAATACCGAGGGAGATTATTTGTCGAATATATTCTGTCCGATTTAACCTTCAGTAATATATAGAAATAAAAAATGAATGTGAAACATCTGTCGGGATTGTTCAACATATAGGGTATCATGCCATTTTAACTCCTATTTCCGCCGTACATATCCAAAACCGGCAAAACCGACGCGATGTATATGTATATATGGAAAACATAAAACTATTAAAATCTAAAGACTTACCCCAAAAACCCCTGACCGAGCAACTATATTCTAACTTAACTGAAAAACTTAGATGATCAGAGCTGTTTTTGACTAGTAAAAATAAAATTCTCCTGCATCCTTGTATTTTTTAATGTATGCAGGAATTCCTTCGGAAATTCTTGGAGGAATATCTTCGAAAATTCCTGAGGGTATTCCTTCGGAAATAGCTGGAGGAATTTCTTTGGAAATTCATGAAGGAATTCCATCCAAAATTCCTGGAGGAATCCCTTCGCAAATTCCTGAAGAAATTCCTTCGGAAATTCCTGAAGGGTTCCTTCGGAAATTCCTTGAGCAGTTCCTTGGGAAAATCTTGGATGAATACCTTCGGAGATTCCTGGAGGAATTCTTTCAGAAATCCATAGAGAAATTCGTGAGGAAATCCTTAGGTGAATTCCTTACGAAATTCCTGGACAAAATAATTCCAAACTTCCTGGAGGAATGCTTTTGGAAATTCCTGGAGGAATTCCTTCGGAAAGTCGTGGAGGATTTTTTTTCGGAAATATTTTTTGGATTATTTTTGGAAATTCTTGCAGGAATTCCTTCGGAAATTCCTAGCGGAATTCCTGGAGGAATTCCTTCGGAGATTCTAGGAAACTCCGAAGGAATTCTTTCAGAAATTTTGGGAGGAATTCCTTCAGAAATTGCTGGACGAATTCCTTTGGAGATTCCCGGAGGAATTCATTCGGAAATTCCAGGAGAAATTCCTGTAGGAATTCCTAAATGAATTCTTTCGGAAATTCCTGAAGGAATTCCATCGGAAATTGCTGGACGAATTCCATTGGAAATTTCTGGAGGAATGCCATCCATAATTCTTGGAGGAACCCTTTCGCAAATCCTGTAAGAATTCCTTTGGAAATTTCTGGAGAAATTCCATCGGAAATTCCTGAAGGACTTCGTTCGGAAATTACTGGAGGAATTCCATCGAAAATTCCTTGGCGAGGTCCTTCGAAAAATCTTGGATGAATACTTTCGGATGGTTCTGGAGGAATTCTTTCAGAAATTCCGGGAGGAATTGCTTCGGAAATTGCTGGACGAATTCCTGTGGAGATTCCTGGAGGAATTCATTCGGAAATTCCAGAAGGAATTTCTTTAGGAATTCCTGGAGGAATTCTTTCGGAAATTCCGGGAGGAATTGCTTCGGAAATTCCTGAAGCAATTCCTTCAAAAAATCCTGGAGGAATTCCTTAAAAAATTCCAGAAGGATTTCCTTCCAAAATTCTTAGAGGAATCCCTTCGCAAATTCCTGGAAGAATTCCTTCGGAAATTCCTGAAGGAATTCGTTCGGAAATTCCTGAAGGAATTCCTTCGGAAATTTCTGCAGGAATTCCTTCGGAAATTCCTTGGGGAGTTCCCTCGAAAAATCTTGGATGAATACCTCCGGAAATTCCTGGAGGAATTCTTTCAGAAATCTATAGAGAAATTCCTGAGAAAATCCTTGGATGAATTCCTTAGGACATTCCTGGAAAAAAAATCATTCTAAACTTCTTAGAGGAATGCTTTTTATGATTCCTGGAGGAATTCCTTCGGAAATTACTGGACGATTTCCTTTGGAAATTCCAGGAGGAATTCCTTCGGAAATTGCTGGAATAATTTCTTCGGAAATTATTGGATGAATTCCTTCGGAAATTCCTGGAGGTGTTCTTTCGGAAAGTCTTTTTGGATTTTATTTTTGGAAATTCCAAGAGGAATTCCCTCGAATATTCAAGGAGGAATTGCTTTACAAATTCCATTAGGTATTCCTTCAAAAATTCCTGGAGGAATTCTTTCGGAAATTCCGGGAGGAATTCATTCGGAAATTCCAGGAGAAATTCCTTTAGGAATTCCTAGATGAATTCTTTCGGAAATTCCTGCAGGAATTCCATCGGAAATTGCTGGACGAATTCCATTGGAAATTTCTGGAGGAATGCCATCCATAATTCTTGGAGGAATCCCTTCGCAAATCCTGTAAGAATTCCTTTGGAAATTTCTGGAGAAATTCCATCGGAAATTCCTGAAGGACTTCGTTCGGAAATTACTGGAGGAATTCCATCGAAAATTCCTTGGCGAGGCCCTTCGAAAAATCTAGGATGAATACTTTCGGAAAGTTCTGGAGGAATTCTTTCAGAAATTCCGGGAGGAATTCCTTCGGAAATTGCTGGACGAATTCCTGTGGAGATTCCTGGAGGAATTCATTCGGAAATTCCAGAAGGAATTTCTTTAGGAATTCCTGGAGGAATTCTTTCGGAAATTCCGGGAGGAATTGCTTCGGAAATTCCTGAAGCAATTCCTTCAAAAAATCCTGGAGGAATTCCTTAAAAAATTCCAGAAGGATTTCCTTCCAAAATTCTTAGAGGAATCCCTTCGCAAATTCCTGGAAGAATTCCTTCGGAAATTCCTGAAGGAATTCGTTCGGAAATTCCTGAAGGAATTCCTTCGGAAATTTCTGCAGGAATTCCTTCGGAAATTCCTTGGGGAGTTCCCTCGAAAAATTCCTGGAGGAATTCTTTCAGAAATCAATAGAGAAATTCCTGAGAAAATCCTTGGATGAATTCCTTAGGACATTCCTGGAAAAAAAAAAATCATTCTAAACTTCTTAGAGGAATGCTTTTTATGATTCCTGGAGGAATTCCTTCGGAAATTACTGGACGATTTCCTTTGGAAATTCCAGGAGGAATTCCTTCGGAAATTGCTGGAATAATTTCTTCGGATATTATTGGACGAATTCCTTCGGAAATTCCTTGAGGTGTTCTTTCGGAAAGTCTTTTTGGATTTTATTTTTGGAAATTCCAAGAGGAATTCCCTCGAATATTCATGGAGGAATTGCTTTACAAATTCCATTAGGTATTCCTTCAAAAATTCCTGGAGGAATTCTTTCGGAAATTCCGGGAGGCATTCCTTCGGAAATTGCTGGACGAATTCGTTTGAAGATTCATGGAGGATTTCCTTTGGAAATTCCTGCAGGAATTCTTTCTGAAATTCTTAGGGGAATTTCTTCGGAATTTCCTGGAGAAATCCCTCCGGAATCTCTTGGATGCATTCCTTCTGAAATTCGTGGATCAATTATTTCGGAAATTCCTGGAGGAATTCCTTCGGAAATTCTTGGAGGATTTTTTTTTAAATCCCGGAGGAATTCCATTGGAAATTCCTGGAGAAATTCCTTTGGAAATTCTTTCGGAAATTCCTGGAGAAACTCTTTTGGAAATTCCTGAAGGATTTTTTTTTTTGGAAATTCCAGGAAGAATTCCTTCAGACATTCCAGGAGAAATTCTGTCGGAAATTCCTGGAGAAATTCCTTAGGAAATTTCCAAAGGAATTTTTCCATGCATTTCCGATGTAATTCCGCCTTTAATTTTGCGAAGGATTTTCCGAATGAATTCCTCCATGTATTTCCGAGAGAATTCCTCCAGGAATTTCCGTGGCAATTCTCCAGGAATTTCCGAGGGAAATCCTCCAGGAACTTCCGGAGAAATTCATCCTGGAAATTTCGGAAAAAATCCTCCACAAATTTCTGGAGGAATTACTCTAGGAATTTCCGGAGGAATTCCTCCAGGAATTTCCGAAGGAATTCTTCCAGGAATTTTCAAGAGAATTCCTCTTAGGATTTTCAAAGGATTTCCTCCTGGAATTTCCGAAGGAATTCCTTCATGAATGTCCGAAGAAATCCCTCCATGAATTTTCGAAGGAATTCCTCCATGAATTGCCGAACAAATTCCTCCAGGAATTTTGCCAAGGAATTTCAAAAGGATTTTCCGAAGGAATGCCTCCATGAATTTCCGAAGGAATTCCTCCAGAAATTTTCCGACGGAATTCCTCTACGAATTTCCGAAGAAATTCTTCTAGAAATTTTCAAAGGAATTCCTCTTGGAATTTTTAAAGAATTTTTCCTCTGGAACTTCCGAAGGAATTCCTCCATGAATGTCCGAAGGAATTCCTACATGAATTTCCAAAGGAATTCCTCCAGAAATTTTCTGACGGAATCCCTCCACGAATTTCCGAAGGAATTCCTCCAGGAATTTTGCGAAGGACATCCTAAAGCATTTTCCAAAGGAGTTCCTCCATGAATTTCCGAAGGAATTGCTCCAGAAATTTTCCGAAAGAATTCATTTACGAATTTCTGAAAAAATTCTTCCACGAATTTTCAAAGGAATTCCTCCAGGAATTTCCTGATGAGTTTCTTCAGAAATTTCTGGAGGAAATTCTCCAGGAATTTCCGAAGGAGATCCTCCAGGAATTTTCAAAGAAATTCCTTCTGCAATTTCCGAAGGAACTCCTCCTAGAATTTCCGAAGGAATTCCTTCATAAATTTCCGAAGGAAATCCTTCAGGAATTTCCGAAGGAAATCTTCCAGCAATTTCCGAAGGAATTCCTCCTGGTATTTCCGAGGGGATTCCTGCAGTAATTTCTGGTGGAATTCCTCCAGGGATTTTCAAAGGAATTTCACTTGGAATTTTCAAAGGATTTCCTGCCGGAATTTCCGAAGGAATTCTTTCATGAATATCCGAAGAAATTCCACCAGGAATTTTCGAAAGAATTTCTCCAGGAATTCCATCACGAATTTCTGAAGGAGTTTCTTCATAAATTTCAGAAGGAATTCCTCCAGGACTTTTGCGAAGGAATCGCTCAAGGATTTTCTGAAGGAATTCCTCCATTAATTTCCGAAGGAATTCCTCCAGAAATTTCAGGATGAAATTTCTCCAGGTATTTCCGAAGGAATTACTCCAGTAATTTCCGAAGAAATTCCTCCAGGAATTCCCGCAGGAAATCCTCCACGAATTCTCGAAGGAATTCCTCCAAGAATTTCCGAGGGAATTCCTCCAGAATTTTCCCGAAGAATTCCTCCATGAGTTTCCGAATGAGTTTGTCCAGGAATTTCCGTAGGAATTCCTCCAGGAATTTTCAAAGGAATTTCTCCTGGAATTTTCAAAAGATTTCCTCCTGAATTTCCGAAGGAATTCCTCTACGAATTTCCAAAGAAATCCCTCCCGGAATTTCCAAAGAAATTTCTTATCGATTTGCCTTGAGATACCTCCAAAAATTTCCGAATGAATTCCTTCAAAAATTTTTGACGGTTGTCCTCAAAATATTTCCTTAGGGTTTTCTCACATAATCCCCAAACGTGTTTCTGAAGGAATGTTTGAAGAAGTTTCTCAAGTTTTCGTAGAAGTTCCGCAATACATTTTTGAAGGAATTTCTTGAGGAATTTCCGAAGAAACTTCTCAAGGATCTTTCGCTGGAATTCCTTGAGGAATTTCGTAAAGATTAATAAAAAAACGAAAAAAATCCTCAACGAACTTATCAAACAATTTCTCACGAAATTTCCGAAGGTATTCCATAAGACATTTCAGACATATGTCAAAAAAATTTCCAAGCAAACTCCTTTAACAATTTCCGAATTTTCCTTATCAAGGCATTTTCAAAGGACTTCTTCAAAGAATTTCCGAATGAGTTCCCCTAGGAAATAAAAAATCACAAAAAGCATTTCTTCAGGAATTTCCGAAATATTTTTTCAAGGAAGTTTTGAAATAATTTTAAAGAAATTCCTTATGGAATTTCAGAAGGGATATCTCTTGAGACTTTTAGTGTTTTTTTTTCAATATTTTCGAAAGAATTGCTTCAGGAATTTGGGAAATAATTCTCACAGAAATTTCCGGATGAATTCCCCCAAGAATTTTTGAAGGTATTCCTCAAGGAATTTTCCGAAGAATTTCTCACGAAAACTCCGAAGAAGTTCCTCAAGGAATATTTTATATCTATTTCAAAGAAATTCCTCAAGGAATTCCCGAAGAATCTTCTAAAGGAAATCGTAGAAGAACTCTCGAAGGAATGTTTTATGGAATTTCTCAAGGAGCTTTAGAAATGAAGGAATTCCTCAAGAAATTTCTGAAGAATTTGTCAAGGAATTTTCGGTGGAATTATTCAAGGATTTTCGAAATAAATTCCTGAAATTATTTTTTAATTGATTCCTTTAAAAATTTCCGAATGCATTCCTCTAGCAACTTCCAAAGATATTCCAGGAATTTCCGAAGGTATTCCTTTAGAAATTTTCAAAGATTTTTTTCCGGTAATTTCTAAGGAATTCATTAAAGGATTTTTCGAAGAAATTTCTCCAAAAAATTCTAAGGGTATTCCTCAAGGAAAGGAATCTTAGTTTGATAGGATTTTTTGAAAGAATTCCCGGAGAAATTCTTAAAGTATTTTCTGGAGCTTCTCAAACGGATTTCTGGTGGAATTAAGAATGATATTTGTAAAAAATTACTGGAGATATTCTCAAAAGAATGCATGGTGAAATTCGTAATAAAACATCTGGAGGAATTATTGATAAAATTTCTGAAGGTATTGCCAACGGAATTACTGCAAGTTTTCCGAATGTAATTTCTGCTGGAATATCTACATTAAAATAACCTGTAAAAATAATAGAGAAATTTCTGGAGAAACTGCTGGATAAATTCAAATTCATGATGGCATTTGTTAAGAAATTCCTGAAGCAATATCTTGAGGAATTCCTCAGGATTATAGTCATATATAATTCTTCCATTGAACCATTCCTATTAATCACACATATTTCATACTTCACTTTTATTTTTTTAAATGATGAAGTATTTGAACTCCTTGTTACTGCAATTTGGTTTTCAGTGTAAGGGTACTCGCCTCCCCCTGGCCGAAAAGCTGGCTATGCCCTTGAAAGCAAATATAAAATTGGCATGCGTGCGCATGAAAAAAAAAGCGTAGAAAAACCTATCACAATCAACCAATATGCAAAGATCCCTAAAATTGTGTTCTTTGGAAATTTAAAGGTAAGTGGCAATTATGTAACAGCTTCTTCAAAATCAGCCTACCATATCGTTACCGCAACGGAATCAGGTTCAGATTTTTCAAAAATGCGCAATTTCTCTTGGAATTCATGGCCTACTGAAATATTTTTAAGGAAATCCTGAGTTATCAATAGTCAGAAAAAAATCAGATTAGCATGAGCACAGTTGACCGAAAAATTCGTACTACCGTAATCCGGGGTAGCATTGAAATTCCCCAAGAAAATTCCTACAGGACGTTCCTAAAGGAAATTCCTAAAGGAAATTCGTAAGGGAATTTCCGAAAGGAAATTCGTAAGGAAAATTCCGAAAGGAAATTCCTAAAGGAAATTCCTAAAGAAAATTCCGAAAAAAAAAATCCTGTAGGTAATTCCGAAAGAAAATTCCTAAAGGAAATTCCAAAAGGAAATTCCTAAAGGAAGTTCCGAAAGGAAATTCCTAAAGGAAGTTCCGAAAGGAAGTTCCGAAAAGAAATTCCTAAAGGAAATTCCGAAAGGAAATTCCTAAAGGAAATTCCTAAAGGAAATTCCGAAAGGAAATTCCTAAAGGAAATTCCGAAAGGAAATTCCTAAAGGAAATTCCGAAAGGAAATTCCTAAAGGAAATTCCTAAAGGAAATTCCTAAAGGAAATTCCTAAAGGAAATTCCGAAAGGAAATTCCTAAAGGAAATTCCGAAAGGAAATTCCTAAAGGAAATTCCGAAAGGAAATTCCTAAGGAAATTCCTAAAGGAAATTACGAAAGGAAATTCCTAAAGGAAATTACGAAAGGAAATTCCTAAAGGAAATTCCTAAAGGAAATTCCGAAAGGAAATTCCGAAAGGACATTCCTAAAGAAAATTCCGAAAGGAAATTCCTAAAGGAAATTCCGAAAAGAAATTCCTAATGGAAAGAATTCTGGTGAATATTTGAGTTCAATGAGCTTGCCCGAGGGTTTGTTGAAGTATTAGTGAATTTCTATTGATTTTTATGATGACCTGGGATATCTGGTGAATATTTTAGTTCAATGAGCTTGATCGAGAGTTTGTTGAAGTATTTGTAAATATTTGTAGGTTTTTATGATGACATGGGAATTCTGGTGAATATTTGAGTTCAATCATCGTGCTCGAGGGTTCTTGAAGTATTTGTGAATATTTGTTGTTTTTTATGATGGCCTGAGAATTCTGGTGAATATTTGAGTTCAATGAGCTTGATCGAGAGTTTGTTGAAGTATTTGTAAATATTTGTTGATTTTTATGATGACCTGGGAATTCTGGTGAATATTCGAGTTCAATGAGCTTGCTTGAGGGTTTATTGAAGTATTTGTGAATTTTTGTTGATTTTGATGATTACCTGGGAATTCTGGTGAATATTTGAGTTCAATCATCTTGCTCGAGGGTTCTTGAAGTATTTGTGAATATTTGTTGATTTTTATGATGGCCTGAGAATTCTGGTGAATATTTGAGTTGAATGAGCTTGCTCGAGGGTTTGTTGAAGTACTTGGGAATATTTGTTGATTTTTATGATAACCTGGGAATTCTGGTGAATATTTGAATTCAATGAACAATCCTCGAGCAATCTCAGTGAACTCAAATATTCATTAGTATTCCTAAATAATCACAAAAAATCGAGGAATACTCTATAACTCTTCAAGAATCCTCGAGCAAGCTCAGTGAACTCAAATATTCATCTGAATTTTTCAATTATCGTAAAATCGAGGAAAACTTCTAACATTCTTCAAGAATCCTCGAATAAGCTCAGCAGGCTCACATATTCATAAGTATTCCTAAATAATCACAAAAAGTCGAGCATTATTCTCAAATTCTTCAAGAATTCTTGAGCAAGCTCAGTGTACTCAAATATTCATTAGAATTCTTAAATAATCACAAAAAAATCGAGGAATACTCTAAGACTCTTCAAGAATCCTCGAGCAAGCTCAGTGAACTCAAATATGCATCTGAATTTTTCAGTTATCGTAAAATCGAGGAAAACTCCTAACATTCTTCAAGAATCCTCGAATAAGCTTAGCAGGCTCAAATATTCATTAGTATTCCTAAATAATCACAAAAAGTCGAGGAATATTCTCAAATTCTTCAAGAATTCTCGAGCAAGCTCAGTGTACTCAAATATTCATTAGAATTCCTAAATAATCACAAAAAATCGAAGAATACTCTTAAGCCCTCCCCCTGGATATTCGATCTTGACGCGATGGGAGGGCTTAACTCATTAGCACTTTAGCGCCAGTTCATTCACCACCGCTTGGACTTTGAGCTAGATATATCTAGTTTACGAGTTGAGCGCAAGTGAAGGAATCGCCGTAAGTGCTAATGGGAACCAAAGGAGTATCCGTCGTGCATTTATCACAAGTCAAAAACAAATTATAATTCAGCTTGCATAGACCTAATCTTTGCATTCTTTGAATTTTCTCATATTTAACAATAATTGTTAAATTTAACGTAACGCAAGAGTGGGTAGAGGAGGTTTCTGTGTTACACTAATCATTCGTTACTTGAATTCGTTAGTACACAGGACAGGGGACGCTAGGATAAGTTGACTTACAGCCTTACAGATTAGATTAATTACAATTAGAAAATTATGGACTGATTAGGTAAAGATAAAACTGTTGATTAAAGGAGTTTATATTTGTATTTCTTATTATTATGGGTTTTGTGAATTTATAAAAGTTGACAAATAATCATTATCATTTTTATTTTTGACAGGAATCAGTTGACTGAACTTTTTTGTTTTTATATCTTAGACGATATTATTTCACTGATCAAAAAAAAAAAACAGGAATTCAGTTAGGACTTAGGACGGTTGACATTGTAAAGGGTTACGATGGATCTAATATTACTTTGGACTGAGATGATCACAGATATGCAGAAGACGACTAGCGAAATTAGAAACACAATTTGATACATTATTGACTATATTTTGACAAATAGGGTTTGACAAATTTCTTTACAATATCGAATGGAAGCTCAAAAAGTGTTATCTAACACTAATATGAGAGTTATTTGGGGATGATGCTGGTGCTGTCAATGACTAACATCGGTTATTGACACTATTGGTAATCAGCTTGAAATAGTTTTCAGAATGTATAAAATAACTGAGGATATTATCTGATTATTGTTTGGGGAAGCTGTCAGAAAAACAAGTTGCCCATATCGGCAAGTTAAAAGTTAAAAAGTTAAAGGAAAAGTTAAAAACAGTATTTTTAAAAACTACTACGACCCAATGCTAATTACTACACACTTTGCTCAAGTTGACGACATCGTCCAGTCCATCGTGAGTATTGGTCCTAGTAGGGGGAAAGTTGGGAAAGGGTCCAGGCTTTGCTATCAGCTGTCCTGCAGCTCCACCTGGTCACTCTTCAAAAAAAAAAAAAAAAAATCGAAGAATACTCTTAAACTCTTCAAGAATACTCGAATAAGCTCAGCAGGCTCAAATATTCATTAGTATTCCTAAATAATCACAAAAAGTCGAGGAATATTCTCAAATTCTTCAAGAATTCTCGAGCAAGCTCAGTGTACTCAAATATTCATTAGAATTCCTAAATAATCACAAAAAATCGAGGAATACTCTTAAACTCTTCAAGAATCCTCGAGCAAGCTCAGTGAACTCAAATATTCATCTGAATTTTTCAATTATCGTAAAATCGAGGAAAACTTCTAACACTCTTCAAGAATCCTCGAATAAGCTCAGCAGGCTCAAATATTCATTACTATTCCTATATAATCACAAAAAGTCGACGAATATTCTCAAATTCTTCTGGAATTCTCGAGCAAGCTCAATGTACTCAAATATTCATTAGAATTCCTAAATAGTCACAAAAAGTCGAGGAATATTCTCAAATTCTTCAAGAATTCTCGAGCAAGGTCAGTGTACTCAAATATTCATTAGAATTCCTAAATAATCACAAAAAATCGAGGAATACTCTAAAACTTTTCAAGAATCCTCGAGCAAGCTCAGTGAGCTCAAATATTCATCTGAATTTTTCAGTTATCGTAAAATCGAGGAAAACTCCTAACATTCTTCAAGAATCCTCGAATAAGCTTAGCAGGCTCAAATATTCATTAGTATTTCTAAATAATCACAAAATGTCGAGGAATATTCTCAAATTTTTCAAAAATCCTCGAGCAAGCTCAGTGTACTTAAATATTCATCTGAATTTCTCAGCTGTCGTAAAATCGAGGAAAACTCCTAACATTCTTCAAGAATCCCCGAATAAGCTCAGCAGACTCAAATATTTATTAGTATTCCTAAATAATCACAAAAAGTCCAGGAATATTCTGAAATTCCTCAAGAATTCTCGAGCAAGCTCAGTGTGATGATGATGATTATGATGATGATTGTGTACCCACCATCAGCGCAAGGATTCTCGAGCAAGCTCAGTGTACTCAAATATTCATTAGAATTAATAAATAATCACAAAAAATCGAGGAATACTCTTAAACTCATCAAGAATCCTCGAGCAAGCTCAGTGAACTCAAATATTCATCTGAATTTCTCAGCTGTCGTAAAATCGAGGAAAACTCCTAACATTCTTCAAGAATCCACGAATAAGCTCAGCAGGCTCAAATATTCATTAGTATTCCTAAATAATCACAAAAAGTCGAGGAATACTCTCAAATTCTTCAAGAATTCTCGAGAAAGCTCAGTGTACTCAAATATTCATCTGAATTTTTCAATTATCGTGAAATCGAGGAAAACTCCTAACATTCTTCAAGAATCCTCGAATAAGCTCAGCAGGCTCAAATATTCATTATTATTCCTAAATAATCACAAAAATTCGAGGACTACTCTCAAATTCTTCAAGAATTCTCGAGAAAGCTCAGTGTACTCAAATATTCATTAGAATTCCTAAATAATCACAAAAAAACGAGGAATACTCTTAAACTCTTCAAGAATCCTCGAGCAAGCTCAGTGAACTCAAATATTCATCTGAATTTTTCAATTATCGTAAAATCGAGGAAAACTTCTAAAATTCTAAAAACTTCTAAAATCCTCGAATAAGCTCAGCAGGCTCAAATATTCATTAGTATTCCTAAATAATCACAAAAAGTCGAGGAATACTCTCAAATTCTTCAAGAGTTCTTGAGCAAGCTCAGTGTACTCAAATATTCATCTGAATTTTTCAATTATCGTGAAATCGAGGAAAACTCCTAACATTCTTCAAGAATCCTCGAATAAGCTCAGCAGGCTCAAATATTCATTATTATTCCTAAATAATCACAAAAATTCGAGGACTACTCTCAAATTCTTCAAGAATTCTCGAGAAATCTCAGTGTACTCAAATATTCATTAGAATTCCTAAATAATCACAAAAAATCGAGGAATACTCTTAAACTCTTCAAGAGTCCTCGAGCAAGCTCAGTGAACTCAAATATTCATCTGAATTTTTCAATTATCGTAAAATAGAGGAAAACTTCTAAAATTCTTCAAGAATCCTCGAATAAGCTCAGCAGGCTCAAATATTCATTATTATTCCTAAATAATCACAAAAATTCGAGGACTACTCTCAAATTCTTCAAGAATTCTCGAGAAAGCTCAGTGTACTCAAATATTCATTAGAATTCCTAAATAATCACAAAAAATCGAGGAATACTCTTAAACTCTTCAAGAATCCTCGAGCAAGCTCAGTGTACTCAAATATTCATCTGAATTTCTCAGCTGTCGTAAAATCGAGGAAAACTCCTAACATTCTTCAAGAATCCCCAAATAAGCTCAGCAGGCTCAAATATTTATTAGTTTTCCTAAATAATCACAAAAAGTTCGAGGATCTTCAAGAATTCTCGAGCAAGCTCAGTGTGCTCAAATATTCATCTGAATTTTTCAATTATCGTAAAATCGAGGAAAACTTCTAACATTCTTCAAGAATCCTCGAATAAGCTCAGCAGGCTCAAATATTCATTAGAATTCTTAAATAATCACAAAAAGTCGAGGAATATTCTCAATTTCTTCAAGAATCCTCGAGTAAGCTCAGTGTACTCAAATATTCATCTGAATTTTTCAATTATCGTAAAATCGAGGAAAACTCCTAACATTCTTCAAGAATCCCCGAATAAGCTCAGCAGGCTCAAATATTCATTAGTATTCCTAAATAATCACAAAAAATCGAGGAATACTCTCAAATTCTTCAAGAATTCTCGAGAAAGCTCAGTGTACTCAAATATTCATTAGAATTCCTAAATAATCACAAAAAATCGAGGAATACTCTTAAACTCTTCAAGAATCCTCGAGCAAGCTCAGTGAACTCAAATATTCATCTGAATTTTTCAATTATCGTAAAATCGAGGAAAACTTCTAAAATTCTTCAAGAATCCTCGAATAAGCTCAGCAGGCTCAAATATTCATTAGTATTCCTAAATAATCACAAAAAGTCGAGGAATATTCTCAAATTCTTCAAGAATTCTCGAGCAAGCTCAGTGTACTCAAATATTCATTAGAGTTCCTAAATAATCACAAAAAGTCGAGGAATATTCTCAAACTCTTCAAGAATCCTTGACCTCATGTAAAGTAACAACTAAAAGGTTATCGTTTACAATAAAACAACAAATAACAAAAAAAAAGAATTCTCGAGCAAGCTCAGTGTACTCAAATATTCATTAGAATTTCTATATAATCACAAAATATCGGGGAATACTCTAAAACTCTTCAAGAATCCTCGAATAAGCTCAGCAGGCTCAAATATTCATTAGAATTCCTAAATAATCACAAATAATCACAAAAAAGATCCTGGACCGTTCGGAAATCGAATCCAGTACTTTCAGCATGGTCCTTCTAAATATTGGTTAACCGCGCGTTTACCGCTGCGAGATTTCTTCAATCCCATTTATATTCCCCAAAATGATCCTCAGCTGAACTTATCATCATAACTCGTGTAACTTATGATCTCGCCCTAAAAACTATTGGTAACCATGTGTGTAGCTCGTTGTTTCTGTGCAGAATAGCAGGTAAACATGAAAATTTAACCTATTGGCACATAGAGGACAGTCTCCTCTTGATCAAGCTGGCGTTTAAATTTTTGTTTATTCATTTATCTACTCGGTAGCATCGTGCTACACACTTGGTTACCAATGGCTTTTAGGTCCTTATCACGAATTACGCGAGATATCGCGTGTTTGTTTTCATCAGAAATACCGCGCATTCCTTTCTCAGCCTACTCAATAATAAAAATGTTTTTTTTTTCAATATTGTACTGCAATAGAAATACGAGTACCATTCCTGAAACACCATATTTGAGTAACCATTGTTTATTTGTCTAGATGCATTATTCCTATTACAAAATCATCCGTGTACTGCACGTGCATTAACCAACATGCAATCAATTACATATTTTTTCTGAAATCAATTTGTGTCCAACTATTTTACCGGATCAACGTCAATGAGGCAAATCTGCTGCTTTGTTTCGCTGCATCATCCGCACGGGTGCCCACCGCAGGCCAGCCAAGAAACCGTTAGCTGCTGTTCGATCGCGGTGGCGCGCAATAATTTTGGAAATGTTTTCATACAAATGCCTCTCAATGTAGATTTTTGTATGAAACCCCCTAATATTTATATACCATTCGACTCGTTATTAGTTTCTGAGCAAAATGACCGTACATAGTTATATGATAAAACACATTTTTACGGGAGAAATCGTTGTGCAAACACAAAAATTTGCGGCATGGGAGCGGTTTTCCTACCAAAAATTTTGGTGTTCTCGAGAGTCCAACTTTTTCAAATTTTGAGTAAAATCAAATATTTTTTTATGAAAATGAAGCCCAACATCTCAGCTACAGCGTGATTTGTTTTATATTTCGATATCTCTTTTCGTTAATTTTTAAAAAATCGAAACGTGCGCCGAAGTCGGGTTTTACCGGCCCGCCCGGTAAGCTTCCCCTTAAAGGGCGTATCAAGGTAATTCACAGTACATATTTAATTTTAAATTAATTATGAGGATTTCAAGAGCGTTTTCATGGGATTATGAAGGTTTTATGGGCTATTCGAGGCATTTCAGGAGCGCTCGAAGGGGTTTTGAGAGTCATTTCATGGGGATTTCAGGAAGGACATTGACGACGCAAGGGTGTTCTTAGGGGTTTCATGGGGCATTGAATATGGTTTTCAAGGGTGTTTCATTGACACTATGGAGACTTCAGAGGCGTTCAAAGGAATTTCAGGGTTGTTCGAAGGTGTTTCAAAGGGTTTTCGAGATGTTTTTTTTAAATTTATTTTTATTCTTGAATTTTAAATAGAACATATTTTTAACACTATTTTGTAAAGGGGTCTCAGCAATTTAAGAGCGTTCAGGGATATTTCAAAGGTATAACGATGGTTTTGGGAGCGATCCAATAGTATGAAGTGCTTATCAGACCCCCTGAAACTTCCAAGCACCCCATGAGACCCCTTCAACGCCTCTGAGGCCCCCGGAAGCTTTCTGGTTCCCTTTCGAAGGAAGAACTCACATTTTATGGGTTTGTCGGGAGTAGGACTCTATCCCAAGTTCTCGCCGTAAGAGTCACGTGTCTTAATCATCACACCAAGCCTATTCCACGCCACTGGAAACTTCTGAGACTCCTTGGAGCATCTGAGACCCTCTGGAGTCTTCTGGGACTTCTTCAAATGCCCTTAGATTATTCTGAAACTCCCTGAATCGATCATGAGGCCCTCTCGAACTCCACTGAAACCTCCTGAGACCACTTGGAACACCTATTATCACCTGGAACCTTTTGGGACCCCCTAAAATGAACCTGGAATCCCCGGAAACTCCCCTGAGATAACCTGAGAATTCCTGGAACCCCCTTGAAACGCCCCTGGGAACTCCTGGTATTTCTCTGAAACCCCTTGGTACCCTCTGTAACACCTCTGCAACCTCCCTTTGCTTTGCTCTATAAGCGCTCCCTGGCCACCATTGCCATAGTTACTGTCATTATTACATTTTCTGTATTGGTACTGGTTATGTATGCATTGGTTTTGAATAGCTCACCTTCTCTTTATGCGGGGAATAAAAAAAGGATGCATTAAAATAATCTGCATAAAAAGAGGTTTTGGTGCATGTCAATACCTTCGTCGACCTTAACAGATGTTAGTAAACCACCATTGCGAAACTGCATTGACCTTCGCGAACCATCAAGGGAACTTGGTTTAAACTGACATTTGCAGCTATTTATAGAACTTGACAAACCTTTGAATACCTTCATATACGTTTTGCAGATCTACGAGTTTTTGCATACCTTTGTGGATCGGCACAGTATTTCACAGAACTTTACAGACATTCGCGGACCACAGAGATTTTAGCGGCTCCGTGGTCGTGCGGCTAGTGTCACCAAGCTCTTAGTCGCATCGTGCTGAGGTTCGTGGGTTCGATTCACGCCGCAGCTGTCAGGAAAAGTTTTCAGCTGTGCTACTGGGTGTTGCATTCTAGTCCATTATTTAGTGTCTAAGAGCGAAAAAGCTCACTGGAAGCATTGAACGTGTCCGTGTCTTTTCGAAGAGTCATTTGACTTCAGCATCTCTCACATTCACATAACTTGGTGGTCTATTCTAGATCTTTATAGACCTTAACCAAAATTTGGACTATTAGAAGTCTTGACATAACTTTGTCTTCACATACTTTCGCGAACACTTACGGATCGTCACGCGTACGGTATAAAACCTTTACGTCCCTTTGAGAAACTTTTCCGACCTTCGCGAATTTTTCTAAACCCTCGTAAGGCTACCCGGTTCTTCTGGTATTTTACACACTTTGATGACCTTAGCAGACTTTATGCAACTACCAGTGCGTCCTTTGTGAAACTGCACAGGCATTCGTGGATCCCTACAGATCATAGCCTGTCACGGAACTCTACAACCCATTGCAAACCATCGTTAGTTTCCGAGGACCTTCGCGGAGCATTGTAAACTATCGCGGAACTTCAGACGTTCAGTACAAACTATGAGTACAAGAAGTTCTTGGTCAACCAAGCTATCGTGTAATTAATAATGTAAAAACTTCAGCCGCAACAGATTCTTCTTTCGATGACCAATTGCATTATTACGGCTGTGAACTTCAAGGAAAATGCTCTCAAACTGTTTGGATGGCCCAAGATACGTCTCAACAGTTTGTAAGAATGTTATTTGAGCTTCAAAGGAGCACTGTGATCATGGTACATATGCTACGTATTTCAATGAAGCGGAAAAGCGTATCCTAAGAGTAGATGCAGACTTCAATTCCCAAGCTCACAACAAGCTTGGCTGATATTTTACATCTTATGTCAATATTTCAATGAGGATGAACCTATTCAGCACTGTAGCTGAAGGACATGTCAATGCAGAATCGTAGCTTCCGGGAAGGTAAACCCACTTGCCTGCCCAAGTAAAAATTTCATTGCTGATTGGTTTTGTTTGATTTTTATTAGGGTTTTATAACAACAATAATTAAAACTCGCTGTTTTATGACTGCTTTAATGAAAACCATTTATAAAATATTTTATAGTATACTAGAAGATATCCATAAAGTCATATTTCAAGAGTAAACAAAACTTTCAGATTTGTAAACCTTCTGGCAATCATTATTACCACAATAAAACTGTTAAAACTCTCAACAGATGGCGATCTGTTCGATTAGTAACGACATCTGTTGGTAGAAAAACAGTAGTACGACATTTCTAGGTTTATTGCGGTCATCATGAAAGTAAACTTGCTTTCGTTTTATTTTCGCTGATTATGGTTGTCGCCATATTGAAGAATTAGCTAACGTGAATGGAAAATAGTTA